>NW_023269668.1:235595-303886 GCF_004353265.1 Vitis riparia | reverse complement strand
CTCCAAATGCTATGAACAACTTAGAGTTGTGGATGAAATGAATGAGTTATGATCTCGTGTGCTTAGGCCTCTAAATTCTATGAACAACTTAGGGTTGTGGATGACATGAACGACTTTAGGTTGTGAGCTCAGGGCTCAAGATGCTATGAAAAGATCAAGGCTATGCTTGACATGAATGACTCAAGGTCATGAGCTTAAGGCTCTAAATTCTATGAAGAGCTCTAGGCTGTCGACTACATGAGCTACTATAGGTTGTGAGCCCAAGGCTATAGATGCTATGAACAACTCAAAGTTGTGGATGATATGAATGACTTAGGATCTCATGAGCTCAAGACTCTAGATGCTATGAACCGCTAAGGGTTGTGGATGATATGAATGATGCTATGTCATGAGCTCAATCCTCTAGATGCTATGAACTTCTTAGGGTTGTGGATGACATGAACAAATCCGAGTCATGAGCTTAAGGCTTTAGATGTTATTAACAACTCAGGCTTTTGGATGACATGAATGACTTGGGTCATGATCTCAAGCCTTTAGATTCCATGAAATACTAAGGGTTATGGTTGACATGAAAGACTCCAATTTGTGAGCTCAAGGCTCTAGATGTTATGCACAACTTAAGGCTGTCGATGAAATAAAAGACTTCAAGTCATGAGCTTAAGACTCTAGATGTTATGAACAACTTAGGGCTGTCATTGACATGAATGAATATGGGTCATGAGCTAAGGCCTCTCAATGCTATTAACAACTCAAGGTTATGGATACATAGACAACTCTAGGTTAGGTCTCTAGATTCTATGAACACCTCAAGGTTGTTGTTGGCATGAAATACTCTAGGACGTGAGTGTAATGCTCTACATGCAATTAACATCGTAGGATTATGATTGACATGAACAACTATGGCTCATTAGCTCAAGGCTTAAGATGCTATGAAAATGACAGGGTTGTGGATGTCATGAACAACTCTAGGTCATGAGCTCAAGGCTCTACATGTTATTAACAACTCAAGGTTATGGATGACATGAATGACTTTAGGTCATGAGCTTAGGCCTCTAAATTCTATGAATTGGTAAGAGACGTGGTTGACATGAATGAGTTCCATTTGTGAGGTTAGAGCTCTAAATGCTATACATAATTTAAGGTTGTCAATGACATGAAAGACTTCGGGTTATGAGCTTAGGGCTTTACATGATATACATAATTATGGGTTATCAATGACATGAAAGAGTCCAGGTCGTGAGCTCAGGGCTGTTGATACTATAAATAGATCAAGGTTATGGATGACATGAATGACTCTGGGTCATAAGCTTAAGGCTCTAGATGCTATGAATAGCTTAGGGTTGTAGATGACATGCACTACCCTGAGTCGTGATCCTAGGGCTTTGGATGCTATGAATAGCTCTGAGTTGTGGATTATATGAATGACACGGGATCCTGTGAGCTTAGTCATCTAGATATTAGAAACTGCTCAAGTTGTGGATGATATGAATGATTCTGTGTCATGAGATCAAGCCTCAAGATGCTATGAATTGCTTAGGGCTATGGAAGACATAAACAAACTTTAGTTATGAGCTCAGGATTCTAGATGCTATGAACAACTCAGGGTTATAATTCACATGATTGACTCTGGGTTGTGAGCTTAAGGATATAGATCTTATTAATAACACAGAGTTTCGGATCACACGGTCGACTCTGGGTCATGAGCTTAGGCCTTTAGATTTTATGAACAACTAAGGATTCTAGTTGACATGAAAGACTCTGAGTCATTAGCTCAAGGCTTTAGATGCTATGCACAACTTAAGGTTGTCGATTACATGAAAGACTCCTGGTCATGAGCTGAGGGATCTAGATTCTATACACAGGTATAGGCTTTGGATGCTATGAACAACTCAGAGTTGTGGTTGACATGAAGGACTCCGAGTTGTGAGCTCAAGGCTTTAGATACTATGAACAACTGAGAGTTGTGGATGATATGATTGAGTCAAGATCCCATGAGCTCAAGCCTCTAGATGCTATGAACAACTAAGGGTTATAGACGATTTGAATGATTCTGCATCATGAGCTCAAGCCCTTAGAATCTATGAACTCCTCCATGTTATGGATGACATGAATGACAATGAGTTACGTGCTTAGGGTTTTTCATGCTATTGACAACTCAGAGTTATAGATAACATGAATGACTTTAGGTCATGAGCTCAAGCCTTTAGATTTTATGAACAACTCAGGGTTGTGGTTGACATGAACAACTCCGAGTTATGAGCATAAGGCTCTAGATTCTAGGCACATCTTAAGGTTTTCAATAACATGAAAGACTATGAGTTGTGTGCTTAAAGCTCTAGATGCAATGAATAACTCAGGGTTATGCATGACATGAATAACTCTGGGTCATGAGCTCAGGGCTCCAGATACTATGAATAGCTTAGGGATAGGGATGACATGAGCTACTCTGAGTCTTAAGCTTAGGGCTTTGGATGATATGAACAACTCAAAGTTGTGGATGATATGAATGGCTTGGGATCCTATGAGCTTAATCATTTAGATGCTATGAATCACTTAGGATTATGGATAATATGAATGATTCTACTTCTTGAGCTCAAGCCTTTAGATGCTATAAGCTGATTAGAGCTATGGAAGACATGAAAGATTCGGAGTCATGATCTCAGGGCTTTAGATGCTATGAAAAGCTCAAGACTATGGTTGTCATAAAAGACTCTGAGTCGTGAGTTTAGGGCTTTAGATGCTATGTACAACTTAAGGTTGTCGATGACATGAAAAACTCTAGGCTGTGAGCTTAGGGCTCTATATGCTATACACAGGTCTAGGTTGTTAATGACATGAAAAATTCTATATCGTGAGCTTAGGGCTCTTGATACTATAAACAACTCAAGGTTATGGATAACATGAATGACTTTGGGTTATAAGCTCAAGGCTCTAGATACTATGAATAGCTCAAAGCTATGGATGACATGCTCTACCTTGGGTCATGATATTAAGGCTCTAGATGTTATGAATAGCTCAAAGTTGTTGATTATATGTATGACTCGAGATCCCGTGAGCTCGGACCTCTTGATGCTATGAACAGCTTAAGGTCATGATATGAACGATTCTGCGTCATGAGCTCAAGCCTCTAGATGCTATGAACTACTCAGAACTATGGAAGATAAGAATGACTTTAGGTTTTTATCTCAAGGCTCTAGATGCTATGAACAACTTAAGGTTATGCTTGACATGAACGACGCCAAGTTGTGAGCTTAAGGCACTAGAAGCTATGAACAACTCATAGATACTATGAACAGCTCAGGGTGGTGGATAACATGAATGACTTTGGGTTATGAGTTTAGGGCTCTAGATACTATGAATAGCTTAGGGTGGTGGTTGACATGAAAGACTCTAGGTGTTGAGCTTAGGGCTCTAGAAGCTATGAACAACTCATAGTTGTGGATGACAAGGGTGACTTGGGATCCCATGAGCTTAGGCCTATAGATGTAATGAACCATTCTAGGTTGTTGATTTATGCCCAGCTGGTGTACGCCTTGTTGATTAGTGTTGAATCAACTGGTGTGCTTTGATTTGAGTCCTCAGACGGGAGTAATCAACAAAATTTATAAACCTATTTCACCAAATACTAGGGTAGCATTAGCTAGCATAGCATAGTGGCTCTAAGATTGTTCACTGGGATGAGTTTTCACTTCACAATTGATATTAGTTAAAAAACTAAATTGGTGCTTTTTCTTTTCAAGGTTAGCTTTAAAAGAAAACATAAAGATGTTTGAAAATGTGATTACTACTCAAAAAGTGTTATTTTATAGCTTGTAATTAACTCTTTTAAACACTTTTGAGTAGTAGTTATTACCTTTTAACTCAATTGACATGATAAGAACCCTTGCAAGTGTTTCTAATCAAATTGTGGCAAGTTTGGGTGTTTTTGATAGCTTTTTTATCACCAAAGCAATCCAAGAATGAGGGAGAGCTCTGTATAGTCCATAGCAAAGCAAATGGAAGCTCATTTACATGAATAATCCAAGCTTTGGAGCTTCGTAGTCCTTTTCCAAAGCCAATCAAGAATGTAAAGAGGAAAAATAGAAAGAGGAATCTAACATGAAGAAATTCAAGAGGAGAGCAGATGCATGACACATTTTGAGCACTTTGTGGAGTTCATTTTATACATACTATAATCATTTCAAAGCTCGGGAAGTCAGGAGTCCAACACTTCAAATGGTGTGCAAATTAGAGTTGTAATGAAGAAGTTATGGCCATTAGAAGACAACCACACCAAGTTGAAAGACATTCATAAATTGTGAAATCACAAATTCAACTTGCGAAATCAAAGTTCAACTTGCGAAATAGACAATTTCAACTTGCGAAATTTTTGTAAGTCATGTTTCAACTTGCGAAATCCACCTGTGTAATCCCAAATATTTGCGACCGACTCTGTTAGATTTTTTCTTCAGATATTTTTTGTTTAAATCCTTATTTTCTCCTTGTAATAAACCAATCATAGGATTCCTTAGTTAGGAAGTAAGAAGGAAGGGTGAATAGCCTTTCTATATAATATATTTTAATTTTCTTTTAAAAGATCTCTCGGGAGTTTTTCTTAGAGACCAACTTTGTATAGTTTGGGAAGAAAGTAATACACAGAGCTTTGCTCTGTTTTACCTACTCATTTTGATTGTATTTTTCTCACTAGCCAAACAAACTCTAAGGATGTTTTCCCAGAGGATGAATGGCTAGGCTTTTTGTTTCTTGGAGTGAAGGAAGCTGGGTAAGGTTTCAACTGCAAAAATTGGAAGTTTTGTTGTTTTAGTTTGTAAGGAAGAGAAAGTGTGACCTGATAATGGTTTTTATCTTTTTAGTTAACTTAAAATGCCTTAAAATCACTTGGGCCAACACTTGGTAAGGCAAGTTGACTCCGTCCATTGAGTTACACTAGTTTATCTCTTGCGAACCTTTGGGAGGTGGTTTAAAGCTAGGATTTTCTAGAATAGCCAACACTTGGTAAGCTTTTGGACTCCAAGGAGACATCCATTAGTTATCTCTTGCGAGCTTTGGACAGGTAATCTAAGGTTAAGGATCACTTTGAATGGTCAATACTAGGTGAAAGGTATGAACCATTGCAAGATGATTCAGTGACATGGAATTTGTGTTTGAATCCATTAAGCGGAAACATTTTTTCCACACCGATTTGGGAAATAACTATATGTTAAATCCCCAATACAAGGAAAAGATCCAAGTGACCAAAACTCTCTTTTTGTATAAGGAACCTGAGCCTAGTGATCTAAAAACTCCAAGAAGCACTTTTCTTTGTAAGTAATTTCCGTTACTTTTGATTACTACTCAAAAAGTGTTATTCTGTAGCTTGTAATTAACTCTTTTAAACACTTTTGAGTAGTAGTTATTACCTTTTAACTCAATTAACATATTAAGTACCTTTGCAATCGTTTCTAATCAAATTGTGTTAAGTTTTGGTGTTTTTGATAGTATTTTGATCACCAAAGCAATCCAAAATTGAGGAGAGTTCTATACAAGCTTTGGAGCTTTATAATCCTTTTCCAAAAGCAAATCATGAATGCAAGGAGGGAAAGCAAAGAGAGAAATCTAACATGAAGAATTCAAGAGGATAGAAACCGTTGGACACTTTTGGAGCACTTTTTGGAGTCCATTTCATGCATACTATATGTCGTTTCGAAGCTCGGGAAGTTAAAATCCAACGCTTCAAATGGTGTGCAAATTAGAGTTGAAATGAAGATGTTATAACCATTGGAAGCCAATCATACCAAGCTGAAAGCCAATTTCGCAGCTGCGAATTCAGCCTTTGGCTGCGAAATGGAGACCTTTAGCTTGCAAAATTTCACAACCCATCTTGCATGCCTGCGAAATCCTCCTGAGTGCTTCTAGATATTTGCGACCGACTCTTTTAGATTTTTTTCTTCAAATATTTGTTGTTTAAATTCCCATTCTCTCCTTGTAATCCACCAATCATAGGATTCCTTAGTTAATAAGTAAGCACTAAGGGGTGAATAACCTCATATATATAGTTTATAATTTTCTTTACACAGACATCTCGGGAGTTTGTTCTTAGAGACAACCTTTTGTATAGTCTTGAAGGAAGTAATATATAGAGCTTTTCTTTGCCTTACCTACTCACTTTGATTGTATTTTTCTTACTAGCCAAACAAGCTCTGAGGATGTTTCCTCAAAGAATGGGTGACTAGACTTTTTGTTTCTTGGAGCTAAGGTATCTAGGTAAGGTGCCGAATGCAAGAATTGGAAGTTTTGTTGTTTCAGTTATTAATGAAGAGAAAGTGTAACCCGTTAATGGTTTCTATGTTTTTAGTTAACTTAAAACACCTTTAAATCACCTGGTCTAACACTTGATAAGGCGAGTGATCTCCATCCATTGAGATGCACTAGTTTATCTCTTGCAAGCCTTTGGGAGGTGATTTGAAGGTAGGATTTTCTAGAATAGCCAACACTTGGTAGGCTTTTAGACTCTAAGGAGACATCCATTAGTTATCTCTTGCGAGCTTGTGAAGGGAAATCCAAGGTTAAGGATCACCTTAACTGGCAAATGCTAGGTGAGAGGCATGAGCCATTGCAAGATGAATCAGTGAGAGGGATTGATTGTTTGAATCCATAAAAGGGAAGCATCTGTACCACACCGGTTAGAGAAATAATTATTATATGTTAATTCTCTAATGCGAGGAAAAGATTCAAGTGACCGGAACTCTGTTTTTGTATTAGGAGCCTGACCTTAGTGATCCTAAAACTCCAAGAAATGATTTTCTTTATTAGTAATTTCAGTTACTATTATTTTTTGTTAGCTTAAAACCAATCCTTTTCAACCAAAGATTATGTTTTCTTTTAAAGCTAACCTTGAAATGAAAAAACATCAATTCAACTTTGAATTAATGTCAATAGTAAGTTGAAAAGCCTTCCCAGTGAACGATCCTAGAGCCACTATGCTATGGTAGCTAAGGCTATCCTAGTGCATGGTGTAATAGGTTATAAATTTTGTTGATTACCCCCATCTGAGGACCGAAATCAAGGTACACCAATGGGCACAAATGGCAAATGGCGCCGTTGCCAGGGAAGGTGCCAACTTCACAATGATATTATTTCAGAGTACTTGTGATTTTCATCACAAGTTTGGTGATTTTTCTTTTCATTTTACTAACTCTTTTAATCGTTTCTTTTACTTATTCATATTCTAACATATCTTTTAATTTAGTTTTAGTTAATCTTAGTCTTTTAGTAACCTTGTTTTTTTTTTTTTTTTTTTGTTACAGTTAATACTAGTTGTGTATGCCAAATTGGATACGAGACAGTGGAGGAAGGCTTGTGAAATGTGAAACACCTCATAGCAAGGAATTGGAATTGAACGTGAATATCATGGAAGCTACACCTGAAGATCAGCATAGTCACCATGGTCATCAGGACAATCCCAATGCATTCAGATCAATGAGGGACCGCATGCATCCACCTCGTATGAGTGCACCATCATGTATAGTGCCCCCTACAGAGCAGCTAGTAATCAGATCGCATATTGTTCCACTTATACCAACTTTCCATGGGATGGAAAGTGAGAATCCCTATGCCCATATCAAAGAATTTGAAGATGTTTGTAATACATTCCAAGAGGGAGGAGCTTCAATCGACTTGATGAGGCTAAAACTATTTCCTTTTACTTTAAAGGATAAGGCTAAGATTTGGCTTAATTCTTTAAGGCCAAGGAGTATTCGGACTTGGACTGATTTGCAAGCTGAATTCCTCAAGAAATTTTTTCCTACTCACAGAACAAATGGCTTGAAAAGGCAAATTTCAAACTTCTCAACTAAGGAGAATGAGAAATTCTATGAGTGTTGGCAAAGATACATGGAAGCCATCAATGCTTGTCCTCACCATGGTTTTGATACATGGCTATTGGTGAGTTACTTTTATAATGGGATGTCTTCCTCAATGAAGCAACTCCTCGAGACAATGTGTGGAGGAGATTTCATGAATAAGAATCTGGAAGAAGCCATGGATTTCTTGAGTTATGTGGCTGAAGTTTCAAGGGGATGGGATGAACCGAACAAATGAGAAGTGGGGAAGATGATGTCTCAACCGAATGCCTTTAATGCTAAGGCTGGGATGTACACCTTGAATGAAGATGTTGATATGAAGGTAAAATTTGTAGCAATGACAAGAAGATTGGAGGAGCTAGAACTAAAGAAGATACATGAAGTTCAAGCTGTTGCTGAAACACCAGTGCAAGTCAAGCCATGTCCTATTTGTCAATCTTATGAACACTTGGTGGAGGAGTGCCCTACAATTCCAGCTGCTAGGGAAATGTTTGGAGATCAAGCAAATGTCATTGGACAATTCAAGCCCAACAACAATGCTTCATATGGAAATACTTACAACTCAAATTGGAGGAACCATCCAAATTTCTCCTGGAAGCCAAGAGCACCTCAGTACCAACAGCTAGCTCAACCATCTCAACAAACTTCAAATCTTGAACAAGCAATAGTGAATCTAAGCAAGGTTGTGGGAGATTTTTTTGGAGGTAAAAAATCCATCAATACTCAACTCAGTCAAAGAATTGACAGTGTAGAGAATACATTAAATAAAAGGATGGATGGGATGCAAAATGGCTTATCTCAGAAGATAGATAATCTCCAATACTCAATCTCAAGGCTCAGTAACCTGAACACAGTGCAAGGGAAGGGTAGATTTCCTTATCAACCTCACCAAAACCCTAAGGGTATCCATTAAGTGGAAACTCATGAGGGAGAGTCTTCACATGTGAGAGATGTTAAAGCCTTGATCACTCTAAGGAGTGGTAAAAAGGTTGAGTGATTCATGCTCAGTCGGGTATTTTAATAAAAAAACATTTATAAATCCTATGACCTCATACTAGCGTAGCAAAACTACTATAGTATAGCAGCTCTAGGGTCGAACTCTGGGATGGGTTTTCATTCTACCAGTGATATACTCAAGATTAGAAGCTGAGTCTGATGAGTTCCTTTGCCAAAAACTTAAAGTTTAAAAGAAAATAATTTTTTTTTTTTGAAAGTGGTGTTTGAAACTAAAATAATATAGAACTAGGTAAAATGGAAGAAAGAAAGTCTCTCGGAGCTAAGGGTTGCTAGGATCAAGTTCAAAATGCAAAGTGGAAATTTCGGATTTTTCTTCTCGCATTGGGGACAACAACATAAAGGATGGTTGTTTCCCGAACCGGTATAGGTTTAACAATGAAGATTTAATCCATAAAAAGTCAATAGAAATGGTAGTCAGGTTCCATTAATGGCTTTAGACACTGTGGGTCTTCACCTTGAGCAACTTTCCAATGGCTCGTACATGATAACTAATGGACTGATATGGATCTAGCAATAAGCATCCACGGAGACCTGAAGCTTACCATGTATTGGCCATTCAAAGTGATTCTAAGGGATTTAAAGCAAAACTTTAGATTTAAAAGCCATTTATGAACTCCAACTACCTGTATTTAATGCACGAGAGTTTTCCACCTTTGCATCTGGACTTTTCACCTAGCTTCCTTCACTCCAAGAAACCAAAAGTTTAGCCTCTCATCCTCTGGGAAAACATCCTCAGAGGTTGTTTGGCTTCCAAGAAAAAGAAAATAGTAGAGAGAAAAGGAAAACACGAGAGCCCTGTATTTTACTAAGTGTAAAACGTAACATATGTTGGTCTCTTGGAGAAAGCTCCCTGAGAGTCACTTTTTAGTGTTTACAAGAGAGTTTATATAGGAAGGTAATTTACCCTTCCTTGGATACTTCCTAGCTAAGGAATTACATGAGTGGCTGAATACAAGGAGAAAATGGAAATTTAGACACAAAAATATCAGAAGAAAAAGAGTCGGCACAAATATCCCAGTTTCGCACGTTGCATGGTGATTTGCAAAAATTTCGTAAGTTGATTTCGCAACTTAGAATCCACTTTCGCACGTTGAGATCCAAGTTCACAAGTTTCAAAATCAACTTCGAATGCTTGGCTTCACCGCGACTACACAGCTGCCATCCACTTTAAATTTCGCACGTTGAAGTTCCAATTTCGCAAGGTGCGAAATTGTCCCTCAGCTTGATGCAGTTGTCTTTTGAAGGCCATATCTTCATCATTTAAGCTCCAAATAATACACGGTTTGAAGTGTTAAATTCTTAACTTCCTGAGCTTTGAAATGGTATATAGCATGTAGAAAATGGACTTCAGGAAGTGCTCCAAAAGTGCGAAGGAATACTGCAGCTGCTGTCTTCTGTTTTCTTCACTCTGTTTTCCTCTCTCCATTGATTTTTCCTTGCATACTTTGAACGACTAAGGCAAAGGACTATGAGGCTCCAAAGCTAGGTTTCTTCATGAATTTGAGCTTCCAAAAGCTTTGCCATGAACTATATACAGCTCTCCCTCATTCTTAAATTGCTTTGGTGAGCAAAAAGCTATCAAAAACACCAAAACTTAACACAATTTGATTAGAAACGATTGCAAGGGTCCTTAACATGCCAATTGAATTAAAAGGTAATAATTACTACTCAAAGGTGTTTAAAAGAGCTAATTACAAGCCACAAAATAACATGTTTTGAGTAGTTTCCCAACCGACGTATTGCTAGTCCCTTAGCAATGAAGGAGAGAAAAAAAATAAAAACAAAAGTAATAAATTTACAAAATCATGTTGATCACTCCAAAAAATGTTTAAGTGGCATGACTGATCAAAATCTCACATGGAACATGAAAGAAAAAAACTCAAAGTTCAAATAGGAGCTATCAAAAACTTTGCTAAACACTATTGATCAAGGAATGCATTATGCAAATTGAAGTTTTAAAATCATTTTCACTTCCAAAGAACCAAACTTTATTCTTCCACAAAAATCTATGTGTAAGATGATAGCTTCCGAATATAGTATGCTAAACTAATCTCTCCCCCCAACCTATCTCTTTTTAACACTTAGCAAACTGACTAAATTCACTAGGCTGAGGACACACTTTTTTTTTTTTTCAAAAGGTACAAGGCTTAAGGGGTATTCTTTTCTGAATTGTCCATGTAACGGGGGTCCATCGATGACTCCCAACCAATTAAGGTTTAGGGCATCAAGCTTTAAGGATTTTTCAACCACTAACTCCTAGGATTTTACCCTGGAATTTTGAGAATGAATTTTTAATACCCAAGCACCTACCATATGCTAACTCCACCTATCCACCCTTGTAACGAGCATTGAGGTCGGTGACTCCCAACCAATTAAGGCTTAGGGCACCAGGTTTTAAAGATTTTCACCATATACCCCTCAGACCTTGCTCGGGTTTCAAGGCAAGCAAACATTTTGCTTTCTTCTTTTTTTTTTCAAAGGCTCATTGGCCTTTCATAAGGTGTCTCAACATTATTAAATGAGGTCAAAGGTACCAAGTCCCAAAATTTTCCTAAGTCAAGAGGGAAATAGTTTTTCATCTTATAATCAGAATCTATTGTGCATAGTGTGTGGATAGCTTAAAGTGGAAGAACTAAACTTGATTTCAATAAAAGCTTCAACAATTGAACCACTTTAGTAAGCATAATCCAAACTCCAAGTCAAGTGATAAGCAAAAGTTCAGTTTCTCCTATTTTGATTTGAAAATTTTTCCTCATAATCCATTGAGATTAGAGTAAAAAGTAAAAAACTACAACTAATTTACTAACATAACTGAATTACCAAAATAACTTAGCATACTTCCTTCCTCATTTCTCCCCCCCAACCGAGCTGAGCATTGTCCCCAATGTGATATGGGTGATTGAAATTATAAGGAGGAAGTGGTACTTCCTGAGTGATCAATTTCGAATACTGATTGGAGAAACCACATGTTTAAAAAAGAATAAAAGATGTGAGTAAAGGAAATAAGAATAAATTAATTCTAAGAGTTAACAAAAAAATGCTAGACTTGTATTACTTGCTCAGTGAGGAATGCCTTCTTTGTCACATTTAACCCTCTCTTGACCGTGCACAAGTCCTTTAAAAATTTTGCATATGTGGGGACTTGCTTGATCATATCAAGTAAGGGTATATTCACCTTCACTTGTCTCAGAACTTTAAGAATTTCTGATGAATTCTTGATTTCCTTCTTTCCATGTAAAGCTTGAGGAAAAGGTGGAGGCATATGTTTCTTCATCATATCCTCTTTAATCACTATCCTTGGCTCATCTTCAATGCTTGATTTAGATGCATTTTTCTTCCCACTCTTCTCCTCTTGGTTATTGCCCTCTTTAACCAAGGTTCTCTTTGACATGAGTTCTTCCTCTTGCCTCACCTTAGGCAAGGGTTGATCAACCTCCTTCCCACTCCTCAAAGTGATCACAACTTTGACCTCCCTCAAATTTGAAGACTCCCCATCTTGGGTTTCAACTTCATGAACACCCTTTGGATTTTGGCTTGGTTGAGAGGGAAACTTTCCTTTCTCATTCACTGTGTTAAGGTTGGTAAGCCTAGAGATGGAGTATTGAATATTGTCTATCTTCTGAGATAGATCATTTTGCATCCCATCCATTCTCTTAATTTGAGAACTCTCAACATTCTCAATCTTTTGGTGCAATTAGGAGTTGATTGCCTTTTGTTCCCCCACAAAGTTACCCATGACTTTACTTAGGTTCACAATGGCTTGCTCCACTGAAGAGGTTTGTTGAGGTGTTTGGGTTTGGGCTTGTGGTTGGTATGGAGGTGGCCTTGGTTTCCAAGAAAAATTTAGATGGTTTCTCCAGCTTGAATTATAGGTGTTTCCATAAGGAGCATTGTTGTTAGGCCTAAATTGCCCCACAACATTGGCTTGATCACCTAACATCTCCCTTATAGCTGGGATGGTTGGGCACTCATCTACCACATGATCACATGATTGGCAAATGGTGCATGGCATAACATGGGCTTGTGTCTCGGAGATGGCTTGGACTTCATGCATTTTTTTCAACTCAAGTTCTTCCAACCTCCTTGCCATTGTTGCAACCTTAGCTTTCATGTCCATGTCTTCACTTAACATGTACATTCTAGCCTTTGGATTTACAGGAGCTTTCATCTTTCCCATTTCTCTTGAGTTGGGCTCATCCCATCCTCTTGATACCTCAGATACATAACTTAAAAAGTCAATGGCTTATTCTAGATTCTGACTCATAAAATCTCCCCCACACATGGTTTCAAGAATTTGCTTCATGGAGGAAGACATCCCATCATAAAAATAGCTCACCAAGAGCCATGTATCAAAGCCATGATGAGGACAAGCATTGATGGCCTCCATATACCTTTCCCAACATTCATGGAACTTCTCGTTTTCCTTGGCAAAAAAGTTTGAGATTTGTCTCTTCAACCCATTGGTCCTATGGGTGGGGAAAAATTTCATCAAAAATTTGGCCTGCAGATCAACCCAATTTCTTATTCTCCTTGGCCTTAAAGAGTTAAGCCATATTTTTGCCTTGTCCTTCAAAGTAAAAGGGAATAGCTTGAGTCTCATCAAGTCTATTGAAGCTCCTCCTTCTCTAAAAGTATTGCACACCTCCTCAAACTCCTTGATGTGGGCATATGGGTTCTCACTCTCCATTCCATGGAAATTTGGTAGGAGGGGCACAATATGGAACCTTATAATCAGCTACTCAAGAGGAGGCACGATGCATGAGGGTGCACTCATCCTTGGTGGGTGCATTCTATCCCTCATGGATAGATATGCATTTGGATTACCCCCTTGACCGTGTTGAGAATTTTGATCCTCTTGTGGAGGGTCCATGATGTTTACACAGATATCCAACTCCGTGTCTTGAGGATTCTCTATCCTTACTAGCCTTCCCTCTTGGTCCCGAATCCAATAGGGCATGCACAAGTTGCAACTTCCCTGAAAACAAAACAAAGACAATAAAAACAAAAGAAAGCTAGAAGAAAGTTAAGGTTAGAAAAATGAAAGTAAACTTAACAAAGGAAATTCTACAATTAAAAGAGAGGAAATGAATTTAGTGCAAAAGGAATTCACCAAACTTGTGATGGAAATCACAAGTGTTCTCATAAGATCATATCACTGCAAAGTGGCACCATCCCTGGCAGCGGCGCCATTTTGATTCATGCTCAGTCGGGTATTTTAATCAAAAAACATTTATAAATCCTATGACCTCATACTAGCGTAGCAAAACTACTATAGTATAGCAGCTCTAGGGTCGAACTCTGAGATGGGTTTTCATTCTACCAGTGATATACTCAAGATTAGAAGCTGAGTCTGATGAGTTCCTTTGCCAAAAACTTAAAGTTTAAAAGAAAATAAAATTTGTTTTGAAAGTGGTGTTTGAAACTAAAATAATATAGAACTAGGTAAAATGGAAGAAAGAAAGTCTCCCGGAGCTAAGGGTTGCTAGGATCAAGTTCAGAATGCAAAGTGGAAATTTCGGATTTTTCTTCTCGCATTGGGGACAACAACATAAAGGATGGTTGTTTCCCGAACCGGTATAGGTTTAAAAATGAAGATTTAATCCATAAAAAGTCAATATAAATGGTAGTCAGGTTCCATTAATGGCTTTAGATACTGTGGGTCTTCACCTTGAGCAACTTTCCAATGGCTCGTACATGATAACTAATGGACTGATATGGATCTAGCAATAAGCATCCACGGAGACCTGAAGCTTACCATGTATTGGCCATTCAAAGTGATTCTAAGGGATTTAAAGCAAAACTTTAGATTTAAAAGCCATTTATGAACTCCAACTACCTGTATTTAATGCATGAGAGTTTTCCACCTTTGCATCTGGACTTTTCACCTAGCTTCCTTCACTCCAAGAAACCAAAAGTTTAGCCTCTCATCCTCTGGGAAAACATCCTCAGAGGTTGTTTGGCTTCCAAGAAAAAGAAAATAGTAGAGAGAAAAGGAAAACACGAGAGCCTTGTATTTTACTAAGTGTAAAACGTAACATATGTTGGTCTCTTGGAGAAAGCTCCCTGAGAGTCACTTTTTAGTGTTTACAAGAGAGTTTATATAGGAAGGTAATTTACCCTTCCTTGGATACTTCCTAGCTAAGGAATTACATGAGTGGCTGAATACAAGGAGAAAATGGAAATTTAGACACAAAAATATCAGAAGAAAAAGAGTCGGCACAAATATCCCAGTTTCGCACGTTGCATGGTGATTTGCGAAAATTTCGCAAGTTGATTTCGCAACTTAGAATCCACTTTCGCACGTTGAGATCCAATTTCACAAGTTTCAAAATCAACTTCGAATGCTTGGCTTCACCGCCACTACACAGCTGCCATCCACTTTAAATTTCGCACGTTGAAGTTCCAATTGCGCAAGGTGCGAAATTGTCCCTCAGCTTGATGCAGTTGTCTTCCGAAGGCCATATCTTCCATATTTAAGCTCCAAATCATACACGGTTTGAAGCGTTGAATTCTTGATTTCCTGAGCTTTGAAATGGTATATAGCATGTAGAAAATGGACTTTGGGAAGTGCTCCAAAAGTGCAAAGGAATACTGCAGCTGCTGTCCTCTATTTTCTTCACTCTGTTTTCCTCTCTCCATTGATTTTTCCTTGCATACTTTGAACGACTAAGGCAAAGGACTATGAGGCTCCAAAGCTTGGTTTCTTCATGAATTTGAGCTTCCAAAAGCTTTGCCATACTATATACAGCTCTCCCTCATTCTTAAATTGCTTTGGTGAGCAAAAAGCTATAAAAAACACCAAAACTTAACACAATTTGATTAGAAACGATTGCAAGTGTC
The DNA here is from genome assembly GCF_004353265.1 of Vitis riparia. Lineage (NCBI taxonomy): Eukaryota > Viridiplantae > Streptophyta > Magnoliopsida > Vitales > Vitaceae > Vitis > Vitis riparia. The sequence goes on along the minus strand of NW_023269668.1, from coordinate 288,188 downwards.
CTTAACATGCCAATTGAGTTAAAAGGTAATAATTATTACTCAAAGGTGTTTAAAAGAGCTAATTACAAGCCACAAAATAACATGTTTTGAGTAGTAATCATTGAACTGCCAATACCCAAGCCACATGTTGAGAAGGAAGAAGAAGAAAAGACAGAGAAGAAAGAGGAAATCAAAGGAAAGAAGAAAGATATTAGTGAAGCGAAAGAGGACCATGATTCAACAGTGAATGCAAATCTGGAGAAAGTACTTATAAAAGGAGATGTGATGAAGAAACACACACTTCCACCTTTTCCTCAAGCTTTGCATGGGAAAAAGGGAATCAGAAATGCATTAGAAATTCTAGAAGTATTGAGACCAGTGAAAGTCAATATCCCATTGCTGGATATGATTAAACAAGTTCCAACATATGTAAAATTCCTAAAGGATTTGTGTACTATCAAACGAGGGTTGCATGTGAATAAGAAAGCCTTCTTGACTGAGCAAGTAAGTGCTATCATACAATGCAAGTCTCCTTTGAACTACAAAGATCCAGGTTGTCCTACCATTTCAGTTATGATTGGAGGAAAAGTAGTGGAAAAAGCTTTGTTAGACTTGGGAGCAAGTGTGAATTTGCTACCATACTCTGTCTACAAGCAATTGGGACTTGGTGAATTGAAGTCAACATCAATCACTCTATCTCTAGCAGATAGATCAATGAAAATTCCAAGGGGGATAATTGAAGATGTCTTAGTTCAAGTTGATAACTTCTACTATCCAGAAGACTTTGTTGTTCTTGATACGGACCCCATTGTCAATTAAACGAATTATGTTCCTATCATCCTTGGAAGGTCATTCCTTGCTACATCAAATGCAATTATAAATTGTAGGAATGGACTCATGCAACTCACATTTGGCAACATGACATTGGAGCTCAATATCTTCTATATGTCCAAAAAGCTAATCACTCCGGAAGAAGAAGAAGGTCCAGAAGAGGTGTGCATTATTGACACTCTAGTGGAGGAGCACTATAATCAGAAAATGCAAGACAAGTTGAATGAAAGTCTTAGGGATCTTGAAGAAGGGTTGCCTAAACCCTTAGATGTGCTTGCTACTCTATAAGGTTAGAGGAAGAGAGAAGAAATTCTACCTTTGTTAAATAAAGAAGAGGCACAAGAAGCTGTTAAAGAAGAGACCCTAAAGCTCAATCCGAAGCCTCTGCCCATGGAGTTGAAATATACATACCTAGAAGAGAATAAACAATTCCCTGTTGTTATATCTTCATCTCTTACTATTCCTTAGGAGATGTGTCTACTTGAAGTTCTCAAGAGGTGTAAGAAAGCAATAGGATGGCAAATATCTAACTTCAAAGGCATCAGTCCTTTTGTCTGTACACATCATATATACATGGAAGAAGAAGCTAAACCAATTTGTCAACCTCAAAGAAGATTAAATCCTCATTTGCAAGAGGTGTTGCGAGCTGAGGTTCTGAAGCTACTTCAAGGAGGTATTATACACCCAATATCTGACAGCCCTTCGGTGAGTCCTACTCAAGTGGTACCAAAGAAGTCAGCGATTACGGTGGTTCAAAATGAAAAGGGAAAAGAAGTTGCTACACGCCTCACTTCAGGTTGGAGGGTGTGTATTGATTATAGAAAATTGAATGTTGTGATAAGGAATGATCATTTTCCATTTCTATTTATTGATCAAGTGTTGGAGAGAGTCTTTGGCCATCCTTTCTATTGTTTCTTGGACGGCTGCTCCGGGTATTTTCAAATTGAAATCGATGCTGAAGATCAGGAGAAGACCACTTTTACATGTCCATTTGGAACATATACCTACAAAAGAATGCCTTTTGGTTTATGTAATGCACCTGCTACATTCCAACGATGTATGTTAAGTATCTTCAGTGATATGGTGGAGCGAATTATGGAGGTTTTCATGGATGACATCACCATATATGGAAGTACATTTGAAGAATGCTTAGTCAACTTGGAAACGGTTCTGAACAGATGCATTGAAAAGGACTTGGTGCTCAACTAGGAGAAATGCCATTTTATAGTACAGCAAGGAATTATCCTTGGCCATATCATCTCTGAGAAAGACATTGAAGTCGATAAAGCAAAGGTGGAACTTATTGTCAAATTGCCATCCCCAACAACTGTAAAAGGAGTAAGATAATTCCTTGGCCATGCAGGGTTCTATAGGAGGTTTATAAAAGATTTCTCTAAGCTTTCAAAACCTCTTTGTGAACTTTTGGATAAGGATGCTAAGTTTGTATGGGATGAAAGATGTCAAAGGAGTTTTGATCAACTGAAGCAATTCTTGACAACTGCTCCAATAATGAGGGCTTCTAACTAGCAACTACCCTTTAAAGTGATGTGTGATGCCAGTGACTTTGCTATAGGAGCTGTGCTTGGCCAAAGAGAAGATGGAAAGCCCTATGTGATCTACTATGCAAGCAAGACATTAAACGAAGCTCAAAGGAACTACACAACCACAGAGAAAGATTTGTTAGTTGTAGTGTTTACCTTAGACAAGTTTCATGCTTATCTAGTAGGGTCTTTCATCATTGTTTTCACTGACCATTCAACCTTGAAGTATTTATTGACAAAACAAAATGCAAAAGCAAGGTTGATTAGATGAATTCTTTTACTGCAAGAGTTCGATCTCCAAATCAGAGATAAGAAAGGAGTGGAGAATGTGGTAGCTGACCACCTTTCAAGGTTGGCTATAGCACACAAGTCCCATGTCTTACCTATTAATGATGACTTTCCTGAGGAATCACTCATGTTACTAGAAAAAACTTCTTGGTATGCTCATATTGCTAACTATCTAGTTACTAGTGAAGTTCCACGAGAGTGGAAAGCACAAGACAAGAAGCACTTCTTTGCAAAGATTCATGCCTATTATTAGGAAGAGCCTTTTCTTGTTAAGTATTATGCAGATCAAATTATAAGGAAGTGTGTCCCTAAAGAAGAGCAACAAGGAATCCTCAACCATTGATGTGAGAGTGCATTTGGAGGCCACTTTGCCTCTCATAAAACAACCATGAAGGTGTTGCAATCAGGGTTTAGTTGCCCATCACTTTTCAAAGATGCCCACACCATTTGTAAGAGCTGTGATAGATGCCAAAGGCTCGGAAAGCTAACAGGAAGAAATCAAATGCCTATGAACCCCGTTCTAATAGTTGATCTCTTTGATGTTTGGGGCATTGACTTCATGGGACCTTTCCCAATGTCTTTTGGTAACTCTTATATCTTGGTGGGGGTGGACTATGTTTCTAAATGAGTCGAGGCAATCCCCTATAAACACAATCATCATAGGGTGGTTCTCAAGTTTCTCAAAGAGAACATCTTCTCAAGATTTGGGGTGCCCAAGGCCATAATTAGTGATGGAGGTACTCATTTTTGCAATAGACCTTTTGAAACCCTATTAGCCAAGTATGGAGTGAAGCATAAGGTAGCTACACCTTATCACCCTCAAACCTCCAGGCAAGTTGAGCTAGCAAACAGGGAAATCAAGAATATATTGATGAAGGTGGTGAACACAAGCAGAAGAGATTGGTCTATTAAGCTCCATGATTCACTATGGGCATATAGAATAACTTATAAGACTATTCTTAGCATGTCTCCCTATCGCCCAGTCTATGGAAAAGCATATCATCTCCCTGTGGAAGTTGAATATAAGGCTTGGTGGGCAATCAAGAAGGTTAACATGGACTTGATCAGAGCCAAGGCAAAAAGGTGCTTAGACCTTAATGAGATGGAGGAATTAAGAAATGATTCCTACATCAATTCCAAAGTTGCAAAACAGAGGATGAAGAGGTGGCATGATCAATTAATCTCCAACAAAGAATTCCGGAAAGGACAAAGAGTCTTACTCTATGACTCAAGGCTCCATATCTTTCCTAGGAAGCTGAAGTCAAGGTGGATAAGCCCTTTCATTATTCACCAAGTGCATCTCAATGGAGTGGTGGAATTACTGAATTCCAACAGCACTGACACCTTTAAAGTCAATGGCCATCGTCTCAAACCATTTATCGAGCCATTCAAGCAAGATAAGGAGGAAATCAACCTCCTTGAGCCACAGAAAGCCTAATAAAAAAGGGGTTAGATGGACTTGGTCTCACCAAAGTCCATATTTTTGTTTAACTTTGTTAAATTAAGAGCTTTATTAATTATTTTGATTTTAATTTTTGATCTTAATTTATGTTATTTTTATGTAACTTAGACTTTGTGAATGATCTAATTTAGGAGGAATTGCAAAAGAGGTGAAGGAAGGTCTCAGGGAGCCAAAAAGAGCTCAAAACCAAGAAAATTCAGTGGTCTGCGAAATTTCGCTGCCCAAAATAGGCCCTTACGAAAATGGCCATCCTCTGCGAAATAATTTCACAGCCATAAGGTACCCGCTGCAAAATCAGGGGTTCGCTGCAAAATAAGCCCTATGTTGTGAAACCATTCCACAGCCCCATAGCTACCCCCTGCAAAAATTTTCACAGCTGCGAAACCACCCCTTGGCACACAAGTGCCATTTCGTAGCCCATGCCTCCATTTCGCAGCTGCAAAATCCTCTGCAAAATCACCAAGGCCTTCAAAATCTCAATTTCGCAGCCCAAGCCTCATTTCGCAGCTGCAAAACCACCCCTTGGCACACGAGTGCCATTTCGCAGCCCCACCCCCTCATTTCGTAGCTACGAAATGGGCTGCGAAAATGACCCTTGGTTACTTAAATGGACTTCGTTGCAAAATGGCCCCTCCTCTGCGAAAAATTCCAACCGTCACTTGGCTTCTAATTTAACTCTTTAAATTCCAAAATTTCATTTTAAACCGGTCATTTGCCTTGCGAAAACCTCCATTTGGTGAGAAATAGGAGCCAAGCCAGAGCTCAATTTCTATAAGACCTCCATTTGAGCCCAAGCTGTGCGCGCACCTCCGGCCACCCTCTCTAAGTCAGCCATGGCAAAAACCCGAGAAGCCAAAACCTCATCTCCTTCAGGCTGTCCTAGAGCACTAAGAGAGGCTTCTATGCAAGGCTCCATGACTGAGCCTTCACAGTCACTAGTCGTCTCACCTTCAGAAAAGGGCACACCCTTGAGTTCTCCTTCAAGGCGATATGAGACGAGGAGACCACCCACCACACTTGGGGTAAGCTCATCTCGTGACAAAAAGTTAGGTAGTCGTCCCCCTAAGAAGAAAGCAAGGGTATCAACACCACTTGAGCCATCAGAGCCTCAGCCGCCTCAGCCGCCTGCCATAGAGTCTCAGATTCCCTCTGGGATGACTCTTGAGGTGGTTATCAAGCGACCCATGGTCATTCACCCACCCATTGAGGGTAATTTGGATTGCAAGGCTAGGCCAGTCCACTCCAAGCTTTGCTTTGACAAAGCTACCTTCAGGCTTCAATCAGAGCTCAGAGATTCCTTCCATCTGCTACAGAGGTACCATATGGAGCACCTAATTACTCCTAGGGATTTCTTCTATCCCCATGTAGCATTAGACTTTTATCAGTCTATGACTACACATCACGTCCGGGATCCTACTGTCATCCACTTCACCATTGACGGACGCCATGGTATCCTGGGAGCCAAACATATAGCAGAGGCCCTGCGCATTCCCTATTAGCCAGCACGTTCAGAGGATTATCGAGTCTGGGCTCATCCTTCACAGAGTGACATGGTTCATATACTGTCCAAGGGGGCATTCACATGCCCCTATCTGTTGAGGAAGGAGCTCCTTCCTAGCATGTTCTTTATAGATGTACTCCTGTGCCATAACATCTATCTACTTCAGCATATAGTGCAGAGGAGAGGAACTTTGCTAGAGGCATTGTTCAGGATATCCAAGGGATTTTTCTTTGGCCCTCATCATCTCATTATGACCGCTCTTCTGTACTTTGAAGAAAAGGTCCATAGGAAGAAGCTACTCAGAGCGGATGCCATTCCACTTCTATTCCCGAGATTGCTATGTCAGATTTTGGAGCACTTGGGATATCCAGCTGAGCCTCAGCTTGAGCGCATACACATTTGCCGAGAGATATACCATCTACATCAAAGCCTCCTCATCCATTTGAATTTAGGATCGCCATATCCATTTCCGAGTTCAGAGGCCTATGTCACACTTTGTAGACATTGACTGATTCTCAAAGCATCTTGACTCAGTAGATGATAGCTCTACGTGCCCATCAGAAGCAAATTATCGTCGCCCAAACCCAGCATACTGCCATCCTTAGGCAGATACAACAGCACCTGGGTATTCTACTGTCTCCTGAGCACGCCATTCCTATCCCATCAAAGACTACAGATCCATCACAGGGCCCTTCTCTAGCAGAGCAGACTATGCCCCCTGATGAGCCAACTACAGGAGAGATAGAGCCATCAATCTCGAGCATTCCAACCTTTATAGCTGAGCCATCATCTCCACATGATCCTCCCACCACTATCTGATCATTTGCAAGTTTCCTTTCTATATTTCTTTACTGTAGTAGAACTTGTAATCCCATGTTTTTTATGTTTTATATATTGGGATTGGTTGTATTACTTGTTTTGCTCTATAGTGTACTTTCTTGAAGTAATACATATCTATCATTTTTTAAGTATTCTTGGCATATAATTCCTCTACTCATATCTTTTATTGTTTTTGAAACATGTGGTTACTCCTATTCTATTCGAACTTCATATCACTCAAGAGGTACCACTTTCTCCCTATAATTTCAATCGCTCTTGCCACATTGAGGACAATGTTCAACTTGGTTGGGGAGAAGACAGTTGAGGAAGGAAGTTTTAATTATTAATATTAAGTTATTTTGGTAATTTAGTTGATTTTTGTTTAATTTTAAAAATTTTAAAAGTTTTTATTTTACTCTCCATGGTTATTAAGGAAAAATTCTCAAAATGAAAAGGGATAAATAGAATTTTTGTCTTTTTACTTGACTTAGAGTTTGTATTATGCTTACTAAAGTTGATGAATTGTTGAAACTTCTATTGAATTCAACCTTAGTTCTTCCACTTTAAGCTATTCACACACTATGCATAATAGGTTCCGAGTATAAGATGAAAAACTATTTCCCGATTGACTTAGGAAAATTTTAGACTTGGTACCTTTGACCTCATTTAATAGTGTTGGGACACCTTATAAAAGGCCAATGAGCCTTTGAAAAAAAAGAAAGAAAGAAAAATGTTTGCTTGCCTTGAAACCAGAGCAAGGTCTGAGGGGTATATGGTGAAAATCTTTAAAACCTGGTGCCCTAAGCCTTAATTGGTTGGGAGTCGCCGACCTCAATGCTCGTTACAAGGGTGAATAGGTGGAGTTTAACATACTATACATGCTTGGGTATTAAATTCATTCTCAAAAGTTCGGGATAAAATCCGAGGAGTTAGTGGTCGAAAAATCCTTAAAGCTTGATGCCCTAAACCTTAATTGATTGGGAGTCATCAATGGACCCCCGTTACATGGACAATTTAGAAAAGAATACCTTTAAACCTTGTACTCCTACAATGAAAAAAAAAAATAAAAAATCGTGTGAAACAAAAGGGTGCGTTCTTAGCCTATTAAATTTTTTCAATTTGCTAAGTATTGAAAAAGAACTAGGTTGGGGGGAGATATTAGTTCAACATACTATATTTGGAAGCTATCAAGTAACACTTAGATTTTTGTGGAAGAGTAAGGTTGACCCTTTAGAAGTGGAAATGATTTTAAAGCTTCAATTTCCATAATGTCTTCTCTTTATGAATTGTGATTAGGCAAAGTATTTGATATCTCTTATTGAAATTTGAGTTTTATATATCTTTAATGTTCCATGTGAGAGTTTGATCATCATGCCACTTAAATTTTTTTGAAGTGATCAGCATGATGCTGTAAATTATAGTACTGTTTATTTTTCTTTTTCTCTCCTTCATTACTAAGGAACTAGCAATATGTCGATTGGGAGAAGTGATTACTACTCAAAAAGTGTTATTTTGTAGCTTGTAATTAACTCTTTTAAACACTTTTGAGTATTAGTTATTACCTTTTAACTCAATTAGCATATTAAGTACCTTTGCAATCGTTTCTAATCAAATTGTGTTAAGTTTTGGTGTTTTTGATAGTATTTTGATCACCAAAGCAATCCAAGATTGAGGAGAGTTCTATAGAATCCTTGGAAAAGAAATTGGAAGCTCATTTACATGAAGAATCCAAGATTTGGAGCTTTATAATCCTTTGCCAAAAGCAAATTATGAATGCAAGGAGGAAAAGCAAAGAGAGAAATCGAACATGAAGAATTCAAGAGGACAGCAACTATTGGACACTTTTGAAACACTTCCTGGAGTCCATTTCATGCATACTATATGTCGTTTCGAAGCTCAGGAAGTAAAAAATCCAACGCTTTAAATGGTGCACAAATCATAGTTGAAATGAAGAAGTTATAGCCATTGGAACCCAATCACACCAAGCTAAAGGCCAATTTCGTAGCTGCGAAATCAACCTTTAGCTGTGAAATCACAAGGTACTTGTTGCGAAATCAGCCTTTGGCTGCAAAATGGAGACCTTCAACTTGCAAAATTTCACAACCCATCTTGCATGCCTGCGAAATCCTCCTGAGTGCTTCCAAATATTTGCGACCGACTCTTTTAGATTTTTTCTTCAGATATTTGTTGTTTAAATTCCCATTGTCTCCTTGTAATCCACCAAACATAGGATTCCTTAGTTAATAAGTAATAACTAAGGGGTGAATAACCTCATATATATAGTTTATAATTTTCTTTACACAGACATCTCGGGAGTTTGTTCTCAGAGACAACCTTTTGTATAGTCTTGAAGGAAGTAATATACAGAGCTTTGCTCTGCCTTACCTACTCACTTTGATTGTATTTTTCTTACTAACCAAACAAGCTCTGAGGATGTTTCCTCAAAGAATAGGTGGCTAGACTTTTTGTCTCTTGGAGCTAAGGTAGCTGGGTAAGGTGCCAAATGCAAGAATTGGAAGTTTTGTTGTTTAAGCTATTAATGAAGAGAAAGTGTGACCCGTTAATGGTTTCTATGTTTTTAGTTAACTTAAAACACCTTTAAATCACCTGGGCCAACACTTGATAAGGCAAGTGATCTCCGTCCATTGAGATGCACTAGTTTATCTTTTGCGAGCCTTTGGGAGGTGATTTGAAGGTAGGATTTTCTAGAATAGCCAACACTTGGTAAGCTTTCGGACTCTAAGGAGACATCCATTAGTTATCTCTTGCGAGCTTGTGAAGGGAAATCCAAGGTTAAGGGTCACCTTGAATGGCAAATGCTAGGTGAGAGGCACGAGCCATTGCAAGATGAATCAGTGAAGGGATTTAGTGTTTGAATCATAAAAGGGAAGCATTTGTACAACACCGGTTAGAAAAATAACTATATGTTAATTCTCTAATGCGAGGAAAAGATTCAAGTGACTGGAACTTTGTTTTTGTATTAGGAGCCTGACCCTAGTGATCTTAAAACTCTAAGAAACGATTTTATTTATTAGTAATTTCAGTTACTATTATTTTTGGTTAGCTTAAAACCAATCCTTTTTCAACCAAAGATTATGTTTTCTTTTAAAGATAACCTTGAAATGAAAAAACATCAATTCAACTTTGAATTAATGCCAATAGTAAGTTGAAAACCCTTCCCAGTGAATGATCCTAGAGCCACTATGCTATGCTAGCCGAGGCTATCCTAGTACATGGTGTAATAGGTTATAAATTTTGTTTATTACCCCCGTCTGAGGACCGAAATCAAGGTACACCAGCTGGGCACAAATGGCAACTTTATTATTGGTTTCACTTAAAAACCAACCTTTTCAAACATCTTTATGTTTTCTTTTAAAGCTAACCTTGAAAAGAAAAAACACCAATTCAACTTTGAACTAATATCAGTTGTAATTTGAAAACCCATCCCAGTGAATGATCCTAGAGCAACTATGCTATGCTAGCGAATGTTACCCTAGTACATGGCGAAATAGGTTTATTTTACTAACTCTTTTTAATTGTTTCTTTTACTTGTTCATATTTTAGCCTATCTTTTAATTTAGTTTTTGGTTAATCTTAGTCTTTTTGTAGTTTTGTTTTCTTTTGTTTCTTTGTTTTTGTTATAGTTGTTACTAGTTGTGTATGCCATATTGGATACGAGACAGTGGAGGAAGACTTGTGAAAATTGAAACACCTTATAAAACAGAGTTGGAATTGTGCTTGAATATCATGGAAGCTACACCTGAAGATCAACATAGTCACCATGGTCACCAGGACAATCCCAATGTATTCAGATCAATGAGGGACCGCATACATCCACCTCGTATGAGTGCACCATTATGCATAGTGCCTTTTACAGAGTAGCTAGTAATCAAACCACATATTGTGCCGCTTCTACCTACTTTCCATGGGATGGAAAGTGAGAATCCCTATGCGCATATCAAGGAATTTGAAGATGTTTGTAATACATTCCAAGAGAGCGGAGCTTCAATCGACTTGATGAGGCTAAAGCTATTTCCTTTTACTTTGAAGGATAAGGCCAAGATTTGGCTTAATTCTTTAAGGCCACAGAGTATCCGAACTTGGACTGATTTGCAAGCTGAATTTCTCAAGATATTTTCCTTACTCATAGGACAAATGGCTTGAAAAGGCAAATTTCAAACTTCTCAGCTAAAGAGAATGAGAAATTCTATGAGTGTTGGGAGAGATACATGGAAGTATCAATGCTTATCCTCACCATGGTTTTGATACTTGGCTATTGGTGAGTTACTTTTATGACAGTATGTCTTCCTCAATGAAGCAACTCCTTAAGACAATGTGTGGAGGAGATTTCATGAGTAAGTATCTGGAGGAAGCCATGGATTTCTTGAATTATGTTGTTGAAGTCTCAAGAGGATGGGATGAACCGAACAAAGGAGAAGTGGGGAAGACGAAATCTCAACCAAATGCCCTTAATGCTAAGGCTGGGATGTATACCTTGAATGAAGATATTGACATGAAAGCAAAAGTTGCAACTATGACAAGAAGATTGGAGGAGTTATAACTGAAAAAGATATGTGAAGTGCAAGCCATTTCTGAAACATCAGTGCAAGTTATGCCTTGTTTTATTTGTCAATCTTATGAGCACTTGGTGGAGGAGTGTCCTACAATTCCAGCTGTTAGATAAATGTTTGGAGATCAAGCGAATGTCATTGGACAATTCAAGCCCAACAACAATGCTTCATATGGAAATACCTACAATTCAAATTGGAGGAACCATCCAAATTTCTCCTTGAAGCCAAGAGCACTTCAGTACACACAACTAGACCAAGCATCTCAATAAGCTTCAAATCTTGAGCAAGCAATAGTGAATCTAAGCAAGGTCGTGGGAGATTTTGTTGGAGATCAGAAATCCATCAATGCTCAACTCAATCAAAGAATTGACAGTGTAGAGAATACATTGAATAAAAGGATGGACGGAATGCAAAATGATCTATCTAAGAAGATAGATAATCTCCAATACTCAATTTCAAGGCTCACTAACCTTAACACAGTGCAAGAGAAGGGAAGATTTCCTTCTCAACCTCACCAAAACCCCAAAGATATCCATGAAGTGGAAGCTCATGAGGGAGAATCTTCATAGGTGAGGGACGTCAAAGCCTTGATCACTTTAAGGAGTGGTAAAGAGGTTGAGCTGCTAACACCCAAGCCACATGTTGAAAAAGAGGAAGAAGAAGAAAAAATAGAGAAGAGGGAGGAAATCAAAGGAAAGAAGAAAGGTAGCAGTGAAAGAAAAGAGAACCATGATTCAATAATGAATGAAAATCCAGAGAAAATAGTTATCAAGGGAGATGTGATGAAGAAACACATACCTCCACCTTTTCCTCAAGCTTTGCATGGGAAAAAGGGAATCATAAATGCATCAGAATTCTTGAAGTATTGAGATAGGTGAAGGTCAACATCCCATTGCTAGATATGATCAAACAAGTGCCGACTTATGCAAAATTCTTGAAGGACTTGTGTACTATCAAAAGAGGGTTTAATGTGAATAAGAAAGCCTTCTTGATTGAGCAAGTAAGCGCCATCATACAGTGCAAGTCTCCAGTGAAGTACAAAGATCCAGGTTGACCTGCCATCTTAGTGATGATTGGAGGAACTGTTGTGGAGAAAGCTTTCTTAGACTTGGGGGCAAATGTGAATTTGCTACTATACTCTGTCTACAAACAATTGGGACTTGGTGAATTGAATCCAACATCAATCACTCTATCTCTAGCAGATAGATTAGTGAAAATTCCAAGTGAAGATGTCTTAGTTCAAGTTGACAATTTCTACTATCCAGTGGATTTTGTTGTTCTTGATACAAACCCAATTGTAAATGAAACTAATTATGTTCCTATCATACTTGGAAGACCATTCTTAGATACATCAAACGCAATCATAAATTGTAGGAATGGACTCATGCAACTCACATTTGGCAACATGACATTGGAGCTCAATATCTTCTATATATCCAAAAAGCTAATCAATCCAGAAGAAGATGAAGGTCCAGAATAGGTGTGCATCATTGACACTCTAGTGGAGGAGCATTGTAATCAGAAAATGCTAGAGAAGTTGAATGAAAGTCTTGGGGATCTTGATGAAGGGTTGCTTGAACCCTCAGATTTGCTTGCTACTCCACCAGGTTGGAGGAGGATAAAAGAAATTATACCTCTATTCAATAAAGAGGAGGCACAAGAAGTTGTTAAAGAGGAGCCCCCAAAGCTTAATCTAAAGCCCCTGCCCACGGAGTTGAAGTATACATACCTAAAAGAGAATAAGAACTGCCCTGTTGTTATATCTTCATCTCTTACTACTCCTTGGGAGGTGTGTTTACTTGAAGTTCTCAAGATATGTAAGAAAGTAATAGGATGGCAAATATCTGACTTGAAAGGTATCAGTCCTTTAGTCTATACACATCATATATACATAGAAGAAGAAGCTAAGCCAATTCGTCAACCTCAAAGAAGATTGAATCCTAATATGCGAGAGGTGGTGCGAGCTGAGGTTCTTAAGCTACTTCAAGCCGATATTATCTACCCCATATTAGATAGCCCATGGGTGAGTACTCAAGTAGTACCAAAGAAATCAAGGATCACAGTGGTGCAAAATGAAAATGGAGAAGAAGTTGCTACATGCTTCACTTCAGGTTGGAGGGTGTGTATTGATTATAGAAAATTGAATGTTGTGACAAGGAAGGATTATTTTCCATTGCCATTTATTGATCAAGTGTTGGATAGAGTCTCAGGCCATCCTTTCCATTGTTTCTTAGATGGCTACTCCGGGTATTTTTAAATAGAAATCGATGTTGAAGACCAGGAGAAGACCACTTTCACATGTCCATTTGGAATATATGCCTATAGAAGAATGCCCTTTTGGTTTATGTAATGCTCCTGCAACATTCCAATGATGTATTGATTCGTGCCCAAATGGTGTCCTCTGATTTAGTACTTAGACGGGAGCTATCAACAAAATTTATAAACCTATTTCACCATATACTAGGGTAGCATAGCTAGCATAGCATAGTGGTTCTAGGATCGTTCACTAGGATGGGTTTTCATTTCACACTTGATATTCATTTAAATAATTGGATTGGTGTTTTTTCTTTTCTAAGTTAGCTTTAAAAGAAAACATAAACTTTGGTTTGAAAAGGTTGGTTTTAAGCTAACCAAAAAAACAGTAATTGATATTAATTACAAAGAAAAGGGTCTCTTGGATTTTCAAGTCACTAGATTTAGGCTCCTTATACAAAAGTGGAGATTCTAGATCTTTTCTCGCATTAGGGATTTAACTTATAGTTATCCTCCCAACCGGTGTGTTACAGTTGCTTCTCATTAATGGCTTCAACGCTAAATCCCTCTCACTGATGCATCTTGCAATGACTCGTACCTCTCACATAGCATTTTGCCATTCAAGGTGATCCTTAACCTTGGATTACCCTTCAAAAGCTCACAAGTGATAACTAATGGATGTCTCCTTAGAGTCCAAAAGCTTACCAAGTGTTGGCTATTCTAGAAAATCCTACCTTTAAACCACCTCCCAAATGCTCGCAAGAGATAAACTAGTGTAACTCAATGAACGGAGTCCACTTGCCTTACCAAGTGTTGGCCTAAGTGATTTTAAGGTGTTTTAAGTTAACTAAAAATATAAAAACCATTAACGGGTCACAACTTCCTCTTCATTAAAAACTGAAACAAGAAAAACTCCCACTTTTGTAGTCGGGTCCCTTACCTAGCTCCCTTTCGTCCAAGAGATAAAAAGTCTAGCCACTCATCCTCTGAGAAAACATCTTCAGAGGCTGTTTGGCTAGAAAGAAAAATACAATCAAAACAAATAGGTAAAGTAGAGCAAAGCTCTGTATATTTCTTACTAAAATATGTACAAGTGATCCCCTTTCCAATGTCTTTCCCGGTTCAGAGAGATGAGAGATGTCAGATATATTACAAGGAGATATCTTAGGATATATAAAGAGAGATATTTTCAACCTCTTAATTAAATATCCTAAATATCTTAAAATATCTTCAACTAATTACAAGGAGAGAATAGATAATTACACCAAATATCTTAAGGTAAAAATCTAACGGAGTCAGTATAAAATATCTAAATATCACATTTTCGCATTAGAGAAAGGTAGTGCGAAATTTTTCTCATCGGAGAAAGGCAGTGCTAAAATTTTCACATTAGAGAAAGTGTGCTGCAAAAATTTTCGCATCGGAAAGAGTCAGTGTGAAAATTTTCGCATCAGGGAAAGGTGATGCGAAATTCCTTTTAGCTTTGTGCAATTGCCTTCAAATGACCATAACTTCTTTGTTTCAGTTTTGATTTGCATACCATTAAAAGCATTGGACTCCTGACTTCCCGAGCTTCGAAATGATATATAGTATGTAGATAATAGACTCCAAGAAATACTAAAAATTTTCCTTGCAACTGCTGTCTTTTGAATTTCGCATAGCATGTGAAGATTTCCCATTACCATGTGAAATTGCTTCATGATGGATTTCTTTCTCTGATCCTCTTCCTTGCATCTCTTGATTGGGTTGGAAGCTCATTCCCAAGGGTTGCACAAAGTTCTTCCTCATTCTTAGCTTGCTTCAATGATAAAAAAGCTACCAAAAATTGATTAAAAACATTTGTAAGGGTCCTTAACATGCCAATTGAGTTAAAAGGTATTAATTACTACTCAAAAGTGTTTAAAAGAGTTTATAACAAGCTATAAAAGAGCACTTTTTGAGTATTAATCATGTATGTTAAGCATTTTTAGTGATATGGTGGAGCATATTATGGAGGTTTTTATGGATGATATCACCATATATGGAAGTACATTTGAGAAATGCTTAGTCAACTTGGAAGCGGTTCTGAACCGATGCCTTGAAAAGGAATTAGTGCTTAACTGGAAGAAATGCCATTTTATGGTACAACAAGGAATTGTCCTTGGCCACATCATCTCCAAGAAAGGCGTAGAAGTTGATAAAGCAAAGGTAGAACTTATTATCAAATTGCCATCCCCAATAACTATAAAAGGAGTAAGGCAATTCCTTGGCCATACTGGGTTCTAAAGGAGGTTTATTAAAGATTTCTCTAAACTTTCAAAGCCTCTTTGTGAACTATTGGGCAAGGATTCTAATTTTGCATGGGATGAGAGATGTCAAAAGAGGTTTGAGCAACTGAAGCAGTCTTGACAACCGCTCCAATAAAGAGGGCTCCTAATTGGCAACTACCTTTTGAAGTGATGTGTGATGCCAGTGACTTTGTTATAGGAGTTGTTCTTGGTCAAAGAGAGGATGGAAAGCCCTATGTGATCTACTATGCAAGCAAAACATTGAACAAAGCGCCAAGAAACTACACAACCACAGAGAAAGAATTGTTGGTTACAATTTTTGCCTTAGACAAATTTCGTGCTTATTTAGTAGGGTCTTTCATTGTGGTTTTCACTAACCATTCAGCCTTGAAATACTTTTTGACAAAGCAAGATGCAAAATCAAGGTTGATTAGATGGATTCTCTTACTGCAAGAGTTCAATCTCCAAATCAAAGATAAGAAAGGAGTGGAGAATGTGGTAGCTAAACACCTCTCAAGGTTGGCTATAGCACATAATTCCCATCTTTTGCCTATTAATGATGATTTTCCGAAGGAGTCACTCATGTTGCTAGAAAATGCTCCTTGGTATGCTCATATTGCTAACTATCTAGTTACTGGTGAAGTTCCAAGTGAGTGGAAAGCACAAGATAGGACACACTTCTGTGCAAAAATTCATGCCTACTATTGGGAAGAACCTTTTCTTTTCAAGTATTGTGCATATCAAATAATAAGGAAGTGTGTCCCTGAGCAATAGGGAATCCTCAGTCATTGCCATGAAAGTGCATGTGGAGGCCACTTTGCCTCTCAGAAAATAGCCATGAAGGTGTTGCAATCAGGTTTCAATTGGGCATCACTTTTCCAAGATGCTCACACCATGTGTAGGAGCTGTGATAGATGCCAAAGGCTTGAGAAGCTAACACATAGAAATCAAATGCCTATGAACCCCATTTTAATAGTTGATCTCTTCGATGTTTGGGGCATTGACTTCATGGGACCTTTCCCAATGTCTTTTGGTAACTCTTACATTTTGGTGGGGGTAGACTATGTTTCTAAATGGGTTGAGGCAATCCCATGTAAACAAAATGTTCATAGAGTTGTTCTCAAGTTTCTCAAAGAGAACATCTTCTCAAGATTTGGGGTGCCCAAGGCCATAATCAGTGATGGGGATACTCATTTTTGCAACAAGCCTTTTGAAACTCTTTTAGCTAAGTATGGGGTGAAGTGATTCATTCCCAATTAGTGTCACACCTGATTCTTGTCCTCTCAATGGTCCCCGGCAACGGCGTCATTTGATTACGTGCCTAGCTGGTGTGTACCTTGAGTTTGGTCCTCAGACAAGATTAATCAACAAAATTTATAACCTATATCACCATGCACTAGGATAGCCATAGCTAATTTAGCATAGTGGCTCTAGGATCTTTCACTGGGAAGGGTTTTCAACTTACAACTGATACCAATTCAAAGTTAAATTGATGGTTTTTCATTTCAAGATTAGCTTCCAAAGAAAGCATAAACTTTAGTTGAAAAAGGATTGATTTTAAGCTAACTAAAAAGAAAGTAATGGGAATTACTTATGAAGAAAAGCGTTCCTTGGAGTTTTAGGTTCACTGGGGTCAGGCTCCTCATGCAAAAATAGAGCTCCGATCACTTGAATCTTTTCCTCGCATTAGAGAATTAACATATAGTTAATTCTCTAATCGGTGTTGTACAGATGTGTCCCTTTAATGGATTTCAGCACTAAATCCCTCTCACTGATGCAACTTGCAATGGCTTGTGCCTCTCACCTAGCATTTACCATTTAAGGTGATCATTAACCTTGGACTTCCCTTCTCAAGCTCGCAAGAGATAGCTAATGGATGTCTCCTTAGAATCCAAAAGCTTACCAAGTGTTGGCAATTCTAGAAAATCCTACCTTCAAGTCACCTCCCAAAGGCTCGCAAGAGGTAAACTAGTGCATCTCAATGGACGGAGATCACTTGCCTTACCAAGTGTTGGCCCAAGTGAATTAAAGGCGTTTTAAATTAACTAAAAATATAGAAATCATTAACGGGTCACACTTTCTCTTCATTAACAGCTGAAATAACAAAACTACCAATTCTTGCATTCGGGACCTTACCTAGCTACCTTAACTCCAAGAGACAAAAATTCTAGCCACTCATTCTCTGAGGAAACATCCTCAGAGCTTGTTTGGCTAGTAAGAAAAATAAATACAATCAAAACGAGAAGGTAAGGCAGAGCAAAGCTCTGTATTTTACTTCCTTTTAAAACTTATACAAAAAGTTATCTCTAAGAACAAGCTCTTGAGATCTCTCTGTAATGAAAATTACAAACAATATATATGAGGTTATTCACCCTTTGTTCTTACTTAATAACTAAGGAATCCTATAATTGGTGGATTACAGGGAGAGAATGGAGATTTAGACATCAAATATCTGAAGCAAAAAATCTAAAAATGTTGGTTACAAATATCTAGAAGCACTCAAGAGGATTTCATAGGTGTGCAAGATAGCTACGAAATTTCGCAACCTAAAGGTCACCATTTCGCAGCCAAAGGCTAATTTCGCAGCCTGCGAAATTGGCCTTCAACTTGGTGTGATCGGCTTCCAATGGCTCTAACTTCCTCATTTTAACTCCAAATCATGTATCGTTTGAAGCGTTGGATTGCTGACTTCCTGAGCTTCGAAACAACATATACTATGCATTAAATGGGCTCCAAAAAGTACTCCAAAAGTGTCCAACAATTTCTATTCTCTTGAATTCTTCATGTTAGATTTCTCTCTTTGCTTTCCCTCCTTGCATTCATGATTTGCTTATGGCAAAGGACTACAAAGCTTCAAAGCTTAGGTTTTTCATGTTAATGAGCTTCCAAGTGCTTTTCCATGGATTCCATAGAACTCTCCTCAATCTTGGATTGCATTGATGATCAAATTACTATAAAAAAACACCAAAACTTACACAATTTGATTAGAAATGATTGCAAAGGTACTTAATATGCTAATTGAGTTAAGAGGTAATAACTACTACTCAAAAGTGTTTAAAAAAGTTAATTACAAGCTATCAAATAGCACTTTTTGAGTAGTAATCATGAAGCATAAGGTAGCTACACCTTACCACCCTCAGACTTCCGGGCAATTTGAGTTAACAAACAGGGAAATCAAGAATATATTGATGAAGGTGGTGAACACGAGTAGAAGAGATTGGTCTGTTAAGCTCCATGATTCACTATGGGCATATAGAATAGATTACAAGACTATTCTTGGCATGTTTCATTATCGCCTAGTCTATAGCAAAGCATGCCATCTCCCTGTGGAAGTTGAATACAAGGCTTGGTGGGCAATTAAGAAGGTAAACATGGACTTGAACAGAGCCGGGATGAAGAGGTGCTTACACCTTAATGAGATGGAGGAATTGAGAAATGATGCCTACATCAATTCTAAAATTACAAAATAGAGGATAAAGAGGTGGCATGATCAATTAATCTCCAACAAAGAATTTTGAAAGGGACAAAGAGTCTTACTCTATGACTCTAGGCTCCATGTCTTTCCAGGAAAGCTAAAGTCAAGGTGGATAGGCCCTTTCATTATTCACCAAGTGCATCTCAATGGAGTAGTGGAACTACTCAATTCCAACAGCACGGACACTTTCAAAGTCAATGGCCACTGTCTCAAACCATTCATGGAGCCATTCAATCAGGACAAGGAGGAAGTCAGTCTCCTTGAGCCACAGAAATCTTAACCAAAAAGAGGGGTAGATGGACTTAGTCCTTTTTTTTTTTTTTTTTGAAGACTAATCAAAGTCCATGTTTTGGTTTTAAAAGCTTTATTAATTGTTTTAATTTTAATTTTAGCTTTGATTTATTTTATTTTGATATAACTTTGACTTTTTGAATTATCAAAATCAGAAGGAATTTCAAAGGAATTAGAGAGAAGCCATAAAGAACCAAAGAAGGAGAAAAATAGAGCAATTTTTTCAACTTGCGAAAATGAGGCCAACTTGCGAAATCCTATTCAAGTTGGAGGGAATCCATAAAGTTCACTATTCAAGTTGCAAAAATTTGCGTAGCTGTGATACACCTCCTAGGCACACGTGTGCCATTTTGCATCTTCAAAAGCCAATTTTGCAGCTGTGAACCAACTTGCGAAATCCTTAAAGCGAAATTTTGCAAGTTCATTAGCCAAGTTGCGAAAATTTTTGTAGCTGCAAAACACTTTTTAGGCACATGTGTGCCATTTCACAACTTCAAAAACCAATTTCGCAGCTGCGATTCAAGTTGCAAAATCATCTCCAAGTTGCGAAATCACCTCCAACTTGCGAAAATGCCAACCGTCATTTAAATGTTTATTTAAACCTCTGATTTTCTCATTTTTCATTTTGCATAGCCATTTTAACTTGCGAAAAAGCCCTCCAAGTTGCGAAGCCCAAAAATCTCAGAGAATCCCCTCCAAAGGAAGCCCATAAGTCGTGCGTCTGAAGAGGACCATTCCGCGCACCTTTGTGTACCCTATGGAACACGAGCCTTTCCATTTCAGCCATGGCCAAGACGAAAGGAGCCTAAACCCTATCTCCATCAGCTCGAAACACCAGACCGAGAGCTTCAGCTGCGCAAGAATCCATGTTTAAGGCTCCACAAGCATCTACCATTCCACTTTCTGAGGGTGGAGTGCCATCTAGTCCACCTTAGCACAGGTATGAGATGAGGAGACCACCCACTACACCTGGGGCAAGCAATTCCCGCCCTAAGAAATCAATTCATCACCCTCCTACAAAGAAAGCTAGAGTTTCAGGCCCAGGAGAGTCATCAGCACCTCCACAGCCTCAGCCGCCTACTATAGAGTCTCAGATTCCTTTTGGGATGACTTCGGAAGGGATTATCAAGCTACCTATGGTTACACAGCCACCTATAGAGGGAAATTTGGATTGTTAAGCAAGGCCATTCCACTCTGAGCTATGCTTTGATAGAGAGACTTTCAGACACCAACCGAAGCTCAAAGATTCACTCCACCTACTGCAGAGATACCATTTGGAGCACTTGATGACTCCAAGGGATTTCTTCTATCCCCGAGTAGCATTAGACTTTTATCAGACTATGACTACATATCACGTTTGGGATCTTACTGTCATCCACTTCACTATTGATGGACGCCATGGTATCTTAGGAAACGAGACACATTGCAAAGGCCCTGCACATTCCATATGAGTGACTCATTCCCAATTGGTGTACTAGCTGATTCTTGTCCTCTTAATGGTCCCCGGCAACTGCGCCATTTGATTTCATATGCCCAGCTGGTGTATGACCTGTTGATTGGTGATCAATCAACTGGTGTACCTTGATTTCGGTCCTTAGACGGGAGTAATCAACAAAATTTATAACCTATTTCACCATGTACTAGGATAGCCTCAGCTAGCATAGCATAATGGCTCACTGGTATGGGTTTTCACTTCACAATTGATATTAGTTAAAGAGCTGAATTGGTGCTTTTTCATTTCAAGGTTGGCTCTAAAAGAAAACATAAAGATGTTTGAAAAGGTTGGTTTTAAGCTAACCAAAAAAAGTAACTAATTTTAATTACAAAGAAAAGTGTTTCTTGGAGTTTCAGATCACTAGGCTCAAGTTCCTACTACAAAAAGAGATTTTCGGTCACTTGTTTCTTTTCCTTGCATTGGGGATTTAACATACAGTTATTTCCTGAACCGATGTGGTACAGATGCTTCCCCTTAATGGGTTCAAACACTAAATCCCTATCACTTAATCATCTTGCAATGGCTCATACCTCTCACCTAGCATTTCCATTCAAGGTGATCCTTAACCTTGGATTACCCATCAAAAGCTCACAAGAGATAACTAATGGATGTCTCCTTAGAGTCCAAAAGCTTACCAAGTGTTGGTTATTCTAGAAAATCCTACCTTTAAACCACCTCCCAAAGGCTTGCAAGAGATAAACTAGTGTATCTCAATGGACGGAGACCACTTGCCTTACGAAGTGTTGGCCTAGGTGATTTTAAGGCATTTTAAGTTAACTAAAAAGATAAAAACCATTAACGGGTCACACTTTCTCTTTATTAAAAGCTTAAACAACAAAACTTCCAATTTTTGCATTTGAAAACTTACCCGGCTTTCTTCACTCCAAGAGACAAAAAGCCTAGCCACTCATCCTCTGAGGAAACATCCTCAGAGTTTGATTTGCTAGAAATAAAAATAACGAGAAAACAAAAATATTAAGGAAAAGCAGAGCAAGTGCCCTATAGATATATTTCTTCCTATGATCTTCTTCTCGTCGGATTACATATATGGATTACATTGGTTCAGAGATACATATAGAAGATATTTTCTAAGAAATATCTAGAAAATATCTTTAGCTAATTACAACGAGAAAATAGAAATTTACACAAAATATCTTGAGAAAAAATCTAACTAAGTCGGTTGCAAATATCTGAGATTACACAAGTTGAATTGTCCATTTCACAAAAAAAAGGTTGATTTCGCAACTTAGAGGTGATTTCGCAACTTCATTCATAGCTTGGAGATGATTTCGTAACTTGGTTCGCAACTTGGAGATGATTTTGCACCTTAGTTTGCAACTTGGAGATGATTTCGCAATGTGGTTCGCAGCTGCGAAGATGGAATTTCAACTTGTGAATTGGCATATGTGTGCTTACAGGTGGTTTCATAGCTGCAAAACACCTTGCAAAATTTTCGCAAGTGGATTTCACAGCTGCGAAATTTTCGCAAGGAAAGGTTGATTTTCAGCTACGAAATTTTCGCACAGCTTGATGCGGTTGTCTTCAAATAGACATAACTTCTTCATTTTAGCTCTGATTCGCACACTATTTGAAGTGTTGGACTCCTGACTCAAGCTTCGAAATGACATATAGTATGTATAAAATGGACTCCAAGAAGTACTCAAAATGTGTCCAACAGTTTCTATCCTCTTGAATTTCTTCATTTTAGATTTCTCTCTTTCCTTCTCCTCCTTGCATTTATGATTTGCTTTTGGAAAAGGATTACAAAGCTCCAAAGCTTGGATTCTTCATGTAAATGAGCTTCCATTTGCTTTGCCATGGATTATATAAAGCTCTCCCTCATCTTAGATTGCTTTGGTGATAAAAAAGCTATCAAAAACACCAAAACTTAACACAATTTGATTAGAAACAATTGCAAGGGTCCTTACCATGTCAATTGAGTCAAAATGTAATAACTACTACTCAAAAGTGTTTAAAAGAGTTAATTACAAGCTATAAAATAACACTTTTTGAGTAGAAATCAATGAGCCTATGAGTCCAGTAGATTATAGAGAGTGGGCTCATTTTTCTCAGAGCGACATGGTTCGTATATTGTCCAGAGGAACATCTACATGCTCATTTCTTTTTAGAAAGGAGCTTCCGCTTGGGATGTTTCTTCTGGATGTGTTGTTGTGCTCCAACATATTTCCACTTCAGCATATGGTGCAGAGGAGATGAGCTATACTAGAGGCCTTATTCAGGATATCAGAGGGTTTTTACTTTGGCCCTCATCATTTGATTATGACCTCTCTTCTTTACTTTGAAGAAAAGGTCCACAGGAAGAAGCTACGGAGAGTAGATGCCATTCCACTACTTTTTCCTAGGCTATTCTATAAGATATTAGAGCATTTGGGCTATCCTTCTGGGCCTTAGCTTGAGCGTTGACGCATTTGCCGAGAGATATTCACTCTTAACAAATGGAATCATATGGCAGCTTATGTTGCACCTCCAGGAGCCCTAGCTAGGCCATCAGATCTAGAGATACCATAGGACGAGCAGCCACAGTAGGCTGAGATACCTACAAAGATCATACCACCTACCCCTGTAGCACCTTTTACAGTGCCCACACTTGAGGCTACATCTTCTGCTGCTCCTACCACTCCTGAGACTCCACCAGACGTACCAGCTACATCAGAACCTCCTCCATCTGAGTCTACTATCACCATATCTACTTCAGAGTTCAGAGACCTATGTCATACATTGCAGACATTGACTACCACTCAGAGCATTCTTGCCCAGCAGATGGATGTCATACATGCACATTAGGATCAGCTTATTGCCACGCAGACCCAGCATACTGCCATCCTTAGGCAGATACAACAACATTTGGGTATTTTGATGCCACCCGAGCATGATATGCCTAGTCCATCAGAGCCTCCAGATCCATCTCAGGAGGCTCCTCTAGTAGAGCAGACCGTGCCCCATGAGGAGACTACTATAGTAAAGATCGAGACTCTGATCCAAAGCACTCAGACTACCATAGCCGAGCCATCGTCTTTACACGATCCTCCCACCACTACATGATCATCTATCTACTTTTTGTATTTACTTATTATAATATAACTCGTAATCCCATGTTTTTGATGTTTTATATACTGGGATTGGATGTATTACTTGTTCATAGTTCATATTGTACTTTTTTAAAGTAATACACATCCATCATTTTTTAGTATACTTGGCATACTGTTATTTTATTTCATTTACTCATATTTTTTTATTGTTTTTGAATCATGTTGTTTCTCCCAAACAACTCAGACTTCATGTCACTTAGGAGGCACCACTTCCTCCCTGTATTTTCAATCGCTCTTGCCACATTGAGGGCAATGTTCAACTTGGTTGGGGGAAAGAGAGTTGAAGAAGGAAGTTTGGCTATAAATGCAAGTTATTTGATAATTAGTTGCCTTTTGCTTAATTTTTAAAATGTTTTAATGTTTTTATTCTACTCTCCATGGTTATTAAGGAAAAATTCTCAAAATGAAATGGGAGAAATTGAATTTTTGTTTTTTTTACTTGACTTAGAATTTGTATTATGCTTATTAAAGTTCATGAATTTTTGAAACTTCTATTGAATTCAACCTTATTTCTTCCACTTTAAGCTATTCACACACTATGCACACTAGGTTCCAATTATAAGACGAAAAACTATTTCACCCCCTTGACTTAGGAAAATTTAGACTTGGTACTTTTGACCTCATTTTAATAGTGTTGGGACACCTTATAAAAGGCCAATGAGCCTTTGAAAAAAAAAAGAAAGAAAGAAAAAATGTTTTACTCACCTTGAAACCCGAGCAAGGTCTGAGAGGTATATGGTGAAAATCTTTAAAACCTGGTGCCCTAAGCCTTCATTGGTTGGGAGTCACCGACCTTAATGCTCGTTACAAGGGTGAATAGGTGGAGTTTAACATATTGTAGGTGCTTAGGTGTTAAAATTCATTCTCAAAAGTCCGGGATAAAATTCGAGGAGTTAGTGGTTGAAAGATCCTTAAAGCTTGATGCCCTAAACCTTAATTGGTTGGGAGTCATCAATGGACCCCCGTTACATGGACAATTTAGAAAAGAATACCTTTAAGCTTTGTACTTCTACACGAAAAAAATGTGTGAAATGAATGAGGTGCGTTCTTAGCCTATTGAAGGTTGTCAGTTTTCTAAGATTTGAAAAAGAACTAGGTTAGGGGGAGAGATTAGTTCAACATACTATATTCAGAAACTAATAAGTAACACATAGATTTTTGTGGAAGAGTTAGGATTGACCCTTTGGGAGTGGAAATTATTTTGAAGCGTAAATTTGCATAATGCCTTCTCTTTGTGAATTGTGATTAGACAAGTTATTTGATAACTCTTGTTGAAGTTTGAGTTCTATATCTTTAATGTTCCATGAGAGAGTTTGATCACCATGCCACTTGAAATTTTTTTGAAGTGATCAGCATGATGTTGTAAATTATAGTACTATTTATTTTTCCTTTTCTCTCCTTCATTGCTAAGGGACTAGCAATATGTCAGTTGGGGGGAATGATTACTACTCAAAAAGTGCTATTTTATAACTTGTAATTAACTCTTCTAAACACTTTTGAGCAGTAGTTATTACCTTTTAACTCAATTGACACGTTAAGGACCCTGGCAAATGTTTCTAATCAAATTGTGCCAAGTTTTGGTGTTTTTGATAGCTTTTTTATCACCAAAGCAATCCAAGAATGAGGGAGAGCTCTGTATAGTCCATGGCAAAGCAAATGGAAGCTCATTTACATGAAGAATCCAAGATTTAGAGCTTCGTAGTCCTTTTCCAAAGCCAATCAAGAATGCAAAGAGGAAAAATAGAGAGAGGAATCTAACATGAAGAAATTCAAGAGGAGAACAGCTGCAGGATACATTTGAAGAACTTTCTAGAGTCCATTTTATACATATTATATATCATTTCGAAGCTTGGGAAGTAAGGAGTCCAACACTTTAAACAGTGTGCAAATCAGAGCTGAAATGAAGAAGTTATTACCATTGGAAGACAACCGCACCAAGCTGAAAGACAATTTCGCAAGTTGGAAAATCACAAATTCAACTTGTGAAATCAAAGTTCAACTAGCGAAATGGACAATTTCAACTTGCGCAATTTTCACAAGTCATGTTTCAACTTAGGAAATCCACCTGTGTAATCCCAGATATTTGCGATCGACTCTGTTAGATTTTTTCTTTAGATATTTTTTGTTTAAATCCCTATTTTCTCCTTGTAATCAACCAATCATAGGATTCCTTAGTTAGGAAGTAAGAAGGAAAGGTGAATTGCCTTTTTATATAATCTATTGTAATTTTCTTTTAAAATATCTCTCGAGAGTTTTTCTCAAATACCAACTTTGTATAGTTTGGGAAGAAAGTAATACATAGAGCTTTGTTTTGCCTTACCTACTCATTTTGATTGTATTTTTCTCACTAGCCAAACAAACTCTGAGAATGTTTTCCCAGAGGATGAGTGGCTAGGCTTTTTGTTTCTTGGAGTGAAGGAAGCTGGGTAAGGTTTCGAATGCAAAAATTGGATGAGTGGCTAGGCTTTAGATGCTATGAACAACATAGGCCTATGGATGACATGAGTTGCTCCACATCATAAGTGCATGGCTTTGGATGCTATGAACTGCTTTAGGTTGTGAATGATATGAACAACTCGGGATCCTATGAGTTCAAACCTCTAGGTGTTATCAATTGCTTAAGGTTATGGATGATATGAACGATTCTTGGTTGTGACCAACTCAGGGCTTTGGATGATGTCAATGACTAAAGGTTGTGATCTTAGGATTGTAAATGTTGTGAATAGATCAAGGCTCTAGATTCTATGAACAACTTAGACTTGTGGATGATATGAAGGACTCGTGATCTTGTGAGCTTAAGCCTCTAGATGCTATGAATAGCTAAGGGTTGTGGATGAGATGAATGACTCTAGGTCGTGAGGTCAGGGCTTTACATGCTATGAACCGCTTTAGGTTATGGATGACATGAATGACTCAAAGTCATAAGCTCAGACCTCTAGATGTTAGGAATAGTTCAAGACTTTGGATGACATGAACAATTCCTATCGTGAGCTCAAGGCTTTAAATGCTATGAACAACTCAAGGTTGTGGTTGACATGAACTACTTTGGGTCGTGGGCTACAAGATCTAGATGCTATGAACAATTTAGGAATGTGGATGACATGAATGACTGCATGTCATGAGCTCAAGGTTTTAGATTCTATGAACAACTCAAAGTTATGGATGATATGAATAACTCATGATCTCATGAGCTCGGGCCTCTAGATTCTATGAAGGGCTTAAGGCTTTGGAAGATATGAACGATTCTTGGTCGTGAGCACCAAGCTGTAAACACTATGAACACTTTAGGCCAATGGACGACAAGAATGACTCATGGTTGTGAGCTGAAGGCTCTAGATGACATGAACAACTCAGGTCTGTGGTTGACATGAGCTACTCTTAATCATGAGCTAAGGGCTCCAGTGTTAGGATAGAGCCCATAAAAGCATGACATGATGTAATAAATTGGGAATTCATTATTTATTTAATGATGTTCCAATTTCACTATTATCCATCCTTATTCGATGCATTATACTCTATGAGCATTCTTACCTCAACCTTTTGCATTGTACATGACTCAGGTGCATTTCCACCAAGCTGCTTCATTGTATTGTCTCTCAACCTTGAGAGAATATTGAGCTTGTGTTGAAGTTAGTAGTGACTTTGACCTATGGGTGAGATGGTAAGTTGATCATATATTCCCTATGGATTGGGTCATTGTTAATGGAAGCCGATAGCAATAGGTATTGTCAATAAAGACACCATGATATCTCTTGGGATTGAGATAAAGTATCCAATTGAGTGATCCTAAGGAGGTGTATTTATGGAAACTATGGTTGTAATAGTTCCATAAGTAGAACTTGACATAGGCTCTCTAAGAGCTAAGATATGTCAATTGAACACATAATAGGAGGATTTGTAACGCAAGGATGGTAGAGGTAGTCTTGAAAGACTAATAGCTTTCATCTTGTTAGACTACAGACACTAGTTCATGGGTAGACTAAACACAATGGATACCAAGTCACAGACTCGAACACTTGGTGTCTCGGTATTATTTACATAGGATACTAGAGTTCAGGTTATGGAAGACATAAATGACTTTAGGTTATCAGCTTAGGGCTTGAGATGCTATGAACAACTCATGGTTGTGGATGACATGAACAACTTCATGTCATGTGCTTAGGAATGTAGATACTATGAACAACTCAGGACTGTGGTGGGCATAAATGTCTTTGGGTTGTGAGATTAGGGCTCGAGGTGCTATAAATAGCTTATGGCTTTAAATGATATGAATGAGACTTTCTATCATGAGCTCAAGGCTCTAGATGCTATGAAAAAAACAAGGTTGTAGATGACATGAATGGCTCATAGTCGTGAGCTCAGGGCTCTAGATACTATAAATAGCTTAGGGTTGTGGTTGACATAAATGACTCTAAGTCATGAGCTTAGGACTTTAGATGCTATGAACAAGTCAAGGCTTTGGATGATATGTGTTACTTTGTGTTGTGAGCTCAAGGCTATGGAGGCTTTGAACAACTCAACATTGTGGATGATATGAACGAATTAGGATCCCTTGAGCCTAAGCCTGTAGATGCTATGAGCAGCTCGGGGTTGTGGCTGATATGAATGATTCTACATCATGAGTTGAGGATTGTAGATGACATTAATGACTCTGGGCCATGAGCTCACGGTTCCAAATACTATGAACATCTCGAGGTTGTGGTTGACATGAATGACTGAGGGTTGTGAGCTCAAGACTCTAGATGCTATGAGTAGCTCAAAGTTGTGGATGATATGATCAACTCGGGATGTTTTAAGCTCAAGCCTCAAGATGCTATGAAGAACTCATGGTTAAGGATGGTATTAATGATTCTTGGTCATGAGCCTATGTTTCTAATTATTATAAATAGCTTAGAACTATGGATGACATGAACGACTCTAGGTTATGAGCTCAAGGCTCAAGATGCTATGAATATCTTAGAGCTATGTATGACATGAACAACTCTGGGTCGTGGGCTTAGGGCTCTAGATGCTATGAATAACTCAGGTCTGTTAATGACATGAATGACTTAAGGTCGTTTGCTCAAGGCTCTAAATGTTATGAACATATCAAGGCTATGGTGGACATCAACGACTTTGGGTCATGAGCTTAGGGCTTTAAATGTTATGAGCAACTCTGAGTTATGGATGATATGAATGATTCAGGATCCCTTGAGCTCAAGGTTTAAGATACTATGAATAGCTCAAGGCTATGGATGACATGAGCAAGTCTAGGTCGTGAGCTCATGGCTCATAAATTCTATGAACACGTATGGGTTATGGTTGACATGAATGATCCAAGTCATGAGGTCAAGGCCCATGATACTATAAACAGCTTAGAGCTATGGTTGACATGAATGACTCCAGTTCAAGAACTAAGGGTTCTAGATGCTATGAGTAGCTCAAGGTAGTGGATTACTTGAGCTACATTAAGTCGTGAGCTCAGGCTCTAGATGCTATGAACAACTCAGGGTTATGGATCACATGAGCTACTCTAGGTCGTGAGCTTAAGCCTCTTGATGCTATGAATAGATCAGGGTTGTCAATGACATGAAAGACTACAATTCGTGAGCTCAAACCTCTTGATGTTATGAACAACTCAAGGTTGTGGATGACATGATCTAATCTGGGTTGTGAGCTTAGGGCTCTAGATGCTATGAATAGCTTAGGCCTATGGATCACATTAGCCACTTTAGGTTATGAGCTCTAGGCTTTAGATGTTATGAACAGCTCTGTGCTATGGTTGACTTGAACGACTCCAGGTTGTGAGCTCCAATCTTTAGATGTTATAAACAACTTAGGGTTATCGATGACATGAAAGGCTCTAGGTTGTGAACTTAAGGCTCTAGATGTTATGAACAACTTAAGGTTTTGGATGACATGAATAACTTGAGGTTGTGAATAAAGGAGTTATCAACAAAATTTATAAACCTAATTCACCATATACTAGGGCAGCATAGCATAGTGGTTCTAGGATCGTCCACAGGGATGGGTTTTCATATCACACGTGATATTAGTTTAACGTACTAAAATGGTGTTTTTTCTTTTACAAGTTAGCTTTAAAAAAAAAACATAATTGTGGTTGAAAAAGATTGGTTTTAAGCTAACCAAAAATAGTAACTAAGATTAATTACAAAGAAAAGGTTTCTTGGAATTTCAGGTCACTAGGTTCAGGTCCCTTATACAAAAGAGGAAGATTCCGGATCTTTTTCTCGCATTGGGGATTTAACCTATAGTTATTTCCCAAACGGGTGTGTTACAGTTGCTTCCCACTAATGGTTTTAAACACTAAAGTCCTCTCACTAACTCATCTTGCAATGGTTCATACCTCTCACCTGGTATTGGCCATTCAAGGTGATCCTTAACCTTGGATTACCCTTGAAAAGTTCGTAAGAGATAACTAATGGATGTCTCCAGTGAGTTCGAAAAGCTTACCAAGTGTTGGCTATTCTAGGTAATCCTACCTTTAAACCACCTCCTAGAGGCTCGCAAGAGATAACTAATGGATCTCAATGGATGGAGTCCAAAAAGCTTACCAAGTGTTGGCGCAGATGATTTTAAGGGATTTTAAGTTAACTATAAAAATAAAAACCATTAACAGGTCACAACCTCTCTTCATTTAAAACTGAAACAAGAAAAACTCCCATTTTTGTATCCGGATCCCTTACCTAGCTTCTTTTACTCTAAGAAACAAAAAGCCTAGCCACTCATCCTCTGAGAAAATAGCCTCAGAGGTTGTTTGGCTAGAAAGAAAATAAAGCCAAAATTAGAAGGTATGGTAGAGCAAAGCTCTGTATTTTTACTTACTAAAAAGAATGTACAAGTGATCCCCAAGAACTTCTTCCGAGATTTCGAGATTTCGGGATATTACAAAAGAGATATTTTAACACATATATAGAGAGCTATTCTTAACCCCTCATTTAGATATCGTAACTATCTAAAAATATCTTCAATTGATTACAAGAAGAGAATAGGTAATTACACAAAATATCTTAAGATAAAAATCTAACGGAGTTGGCAAGAAAATATCTGAAGATTACATAGGGAGATTTCACAAGGGTTGGGAAATTGATTTTCTTTAGCTTTGGTTTCGCAAGGTTGCGAAATTCCTTTTCACCAATTTCGCAAGGCTTGCGAAATTTTGCAAGGGTGCGAAATTCATTCTTCATGGCCTTGCTCTCTCCCGCAGCTTGTACTCCTCTTGGGCAATTTCGCAAGCTTGCAAAAATTTTACAAAGCCATGCGAAATTGTTGGATGTTAGATTCCTTCTCTGATTTTCTTCCTTGCACACTTGATTGATTTGGCAAAGGCTTCGAAGCTCTCCAAAACTTGGATTCTTCGTATTTTTGAGCTTCAACTTGCTTTGCCATGAACTGAACAAACTCCTCCCTCATTCTTGCTCATTTTAATGATCAAAAAGCTATTAACAACACTAAAACTTGCCAAAAAATTGATTAGTATAGTTGCAAAGGTCCTTAATGTGCCAATTGGGTTAAAAGGTAATAATTACTACTCAGAAGTGTTTTAAAAGAGTTAATTTCAGGTTATAAAATAGCACTTTTTGAGTAGTAATCACTATCCCCAACCGACATATTGCTAGTCCCCTAGCAATGAAGAAGAGAAAAACAAAAATTAAACAGTACATAATTTACAAAATCATGCTAATCACTCCAAAAAATTTTCAAGTGGCATGATTTGGAACATACTCTCCCATAGAACATCAAAGAATCAAGTCTCAAGTTTCAACATGAGTTATCAAATCACTTGCCCAATTACAATTTATAAAGAGTAGACATTATGCAAATTTACATATCAAAAGAAATTCCACTCCTAAAGGTCCAATGCTTACTATTCCATAAAAATCTACATGTTATTTACTAGCTTTCGAAAATAGTATGCCAAACTATTCTTTCCCCCTAACCTAGTTATTTTCCAAACCTTAGCAAACTGACCAACCAAAAAAATAGGCTAAGAACACACCTTTTTTATTTCACATTTTTTTCATTGTAGGAGTGCAATGCTCAAGGTATTACTTTCTAAAGTGTCCATGTAAAGGGGGTCCATCGATGATTCCCAACCAATCA
Source organism: Vitis riparia (assembly GCF_004353265.1). Taxonomy (NCBI): domain Eukaryota; kingdom Viridiplantae; phylum Streptophyta; class Magnoliopsida; order Vitales; family Vitaceae; genus Vitis; species Vitis riparia. Next base: position 256,202 of record NW_023269668.1, on the reverse strand, counting down.
AGGTTTAGGGCATCAAGCTTTAAGGATCTTTCGACCACTAACTCCTCATATTTTTCCCCGAACTTTTGAATTTGAAAATTTAATACCTAAGCACCTACAATATGTTAAACTCCACCTATTCACCCTTGTAATGAGCATTGAGGTCGGTGACTCCCAACTAATAAAGGCTTAGGGTACCGGATTTTTAAAGATTTTCACCATATACCCCTCAAACCTTGCTCGGGTTTCAAAGCAAGCGTAACACTTTGTTCTTTTTTTTTTTTTTTTTCTGAAGGCTAACTGGCCTTTCATGAGGTGTCCCAATACTATTAAAATGAGGTCAAAGAAAAACCAAGTCGAAATTTTCCTAAGTTAAGGGATGAAATAGTTTTTTATCTTGTAAACATAACCTAGTGTGCACACTGTGTGGTAAGATTAAAGTGGAAGAAATAAGGTTACATTCAATAGGAGTTTCAGTAATTTATCAACTTCAATAACCATAATACCAACTCTAAAGTTCAAGTAAAATGATAAGAATTCAACTTTTCCCATTTCATTTTGAGAAAATTTTCCTTAATAATCACTGAGAGAAGAGTAAAAAACTTTAAACTTAAGCAAAAAATAATTAAATTACCAAATTAACCTAATATTATTAACAATACTTCCTTCCTCAACTCTCCTCCTAACCGAGATCTACATTGCCCTCAATGTGGCAAGAGCGATTAAACAAAAAGAGAGGAAGTGGTACCTCTTGAGTTGAATTGAGTCTGAGTCAGGGCCTCGACTATGGTGGCATCCTCAACTGGAGCTACAGGCTCTGATGGGCCAGGAATGTCAGGCTGAGGTGGTAGCAGAATACCCAGATGCTACTGTATCTGATGAAGGATAACAGTATGTTGGTCTAGTTACGCACGCATCGCCTCCATCTGCCGGAATAAAGCATTATATGTAGTAGTCAGTGTCTAGAACAAATATACCATAGCACGAAACTCTATGGCAGATATGGTGATGAAGGCCTCCGATGTAGGAGGTGCAACTGATGGAACAGGAGGTGTAGCTGGTAGAACAGTAGGTGTGGCCTCAAGCATAGGTGGTACAGGGGTAGGTGGTACAAACCCTGTGGGAAGCTCTTCCTATTGTGCCTGCTCTGCCTATGGTGGCGCTGCTACAGGTGCTGAATAACCTGCTAATTGTGTCCATTTTTTGCGAGTGAAATGCTCTCGATAATGGTGGCAGAGCTCAAGGTGTGGCTTAGTAGGATATCCCATGTGTTCCAATATATGACAAAGTAGCCTCAGAAACAATAATGGAATAATGTCGACTCGTTGTAGCTTCTTCTTGTGAACCTTCTCCTCAAAGTGGAGAAGCACGACCATAATTAGGTGATGTGGCCCAAAATAGAAGCCCTCAGATATCTTGAAAAACGCATCCAAGATGGCTCCTCGCCTTTACACTAAATGCTAAAGAGGAAAATTGTTGGACCGCAGCAACACATCTACTAGGAGCATCCCAGATGGAAGCTCCTTACATAGAAGGAATGAAGAAGTCTCCCTGGATAGGATACGGACCATATCCCGTTGAGAAACTATGAACCACTCTCTAAACTCTACTGGGTCCACTGGCTCATATGGAATATGGAGAGCCTCTACTATGTGTCTCGCCTCTAGAATACCCTGGCATCCATCGATGTTGAAATGGATGGCAGTAGGACTCGAAACGTCTCTGGTAGTCATGAACTGATAAAAATCCATGGCTATTCTTGGATAAAAGAACCCTTTGGGGATCATAAGGTGTTCTAGATGGTACCTCTAAAGTAGACCAAATGAATTCTGAAGCTCTAGCTGCTGTCGCACGACCTTGATATCGAAGTAAAGCTTAGAATGAAACGGTCGAGCTCTACAATCCGAATTGCCCTTAATGGGCGGCACGGTCACCATAGGCCTCTTGATGATGGCTTCTGGGGTAATGTCGGAAAGACGATGAGAATCGGTAAGGGGCTGAGGATCAAGATGTGCATGCCTAGATGACTCTTCAGGGCCTGAGGTCTTGGCTCTTTTGGGTGGAATGTGACATACTAATGGCTTAGGGGGTGGAGAAGTCGGTTGTCTGCGTGTGAAGTATCTGCACTGAGAAGGGCTAGAGGGCACTCCTCCCTGAGAAGATGGAGCGGTCTGGGTCTCAAGGGCCTAAGATGAATCCCAAGGAGGGGAGGCTCTTGGCCTCTGCTCTCGAGATACTAAAGGGTCGGTATGGCCTCATCTCATGCGTGCCATGGTCGAAATGAAGCGAGAGGTGTAGGTCGCCTCTTCAAATGGTTGGTCGCTGGACGTCCACTAGAGAGAAAACCAATGGTCGTTTGGGCTTCGCAAGGTGATGGGGGGTTTCGTAGGGTTCAGATGGGTTTGCGAAATGAATACAAGGTTGGGATGTCTTTAAATAGCGGTTTAAGTGACTTTTAAAATTCGTAAGGTTGCGAATTGGGTGCTAAGGTTGCGAAATAGGTTTGAAAACCCTCTCAAATTTTGCAAGGCATTTTATGTGTGTGAAATAAGTTTGCACAAGCTTTTTAAATTTCACATGAGATTTTGCAAGGCAAAGCTGGGTTGCGAAATTTTTGCAAGGTTTTCGCAAAGTAAAATTGGCTTGCGAAATTTTCGTAAGGTCAATTTGGGGCTTGCAAAATGTGCTTTGTTTTTCATATTTTTCCTCCGCCTGAAGAATTTTTAAAGATTTTTCATCTATTTTAAATCCACCTGCAATTGATCATCAAAGGATAAATTAAATCACAATAAAATAGAATTAAAACAAAATATTGAAATTAAAACAAGTAATAAATCAATAAAACCTTAAATCAATAGTAAAACAAAAAATATGGACAAAATAGAAACTATGGACTTAATAGTCTTCCAACAGACTAAGTCCATCTAATCCGTTCTCCTTTTAGGCTTGATGTGGCTCAAGGAGGGTGATTTCCTCCTTGTCTAGAGAAACTGGCTCCATGAATGGCTTGAGATGTTGGCCACTTTAAAGCTCCCGGTGCTGTTGGAATCGAGTAGTTCCACTACTCCATTTGAATATACTTGTTGGATAGGAAACAGACCTATCCACCTTGACTTCAACTTTCTTGGAAAGATGTGGAGCTTAGAGTCATACAGTAAGACTCTTTGTCCTTTCTGGAATTGTTTACAGGAGATTAACTGATCATGCCACCTCTTCAATCTTTGCTTTACAATATTTGAATTATTATAGGCGTCATTTCTCAGTTCCTCCATCTCATTAAGGTCTAAGAACCTCTTCATGCCAGCTCTGTTCAAGTCCATGTTGAGCTTCTTGATTGCCCACCAAGCTTTGTATTCCACTTCCAAGGAGAGATGACAAGCTTTGCCATAAACAAGGTGGTAAGGCGACATTCCAAGAATGGTCTTATAAGCTGTTCTGTAAGCCCACAATGAATCATGGAGCTTAACATACCAATCTTTTCTGCTTGTATTCACCACCTTCATTAGTATGTTTTTTATCTCCCAATTTGCTAACTCAACTTGCCTAGAAGTCTGAGGGTGGTAAGGTGTAGCTACCTTATGCTTTACCCCATACTTAGCTAAGAGAGTTTCAAACGGCTTGTTACTAAAATGAGTACCCCCATCACTGATTATGGCTTTGGGTACCCCAAATCTCGAGAAAATGTTCTCCTTCAGAAATTTGAGAACAACTCTATGATTATTATGTTTACACGAGATTGCTTCAACCCATTTAGAAACATAATCCACCCCCTCCAAGATGTAGGAGTAGCCAAAGGACATAGGGAAAGGTCCCATGAAGTCAATGCCCCAGACATCGAAAAGATCAACTATTAAAATGGGGTTCAAAGGCATCATGTTCCTTCGTGTCAGCTTTCCAAGTCTCTGGCATCTTTCACAACTTCTGCACATGGTGTGGGCATCTTTGAAAAGTGAGGGCCAATAGAAACCGATTGCAATACTTTCATAGTTGTCTTCTATGAAGTAAAGTGGCCTCCACATATGCTTTCGTGGCAATGACTGAGGATCCTCTATTGCTTTTGTTCAGGGACATACTTCCGTATTATTTGGTCCGCACAATATTTGAATAGAAATGACTCTCCCAATAGTAAGAATGAATTTTTGCAAAGAAGTGCTTCTTGTCTTGAGCTTTCCACTCACTTGGAACTTCTCTGGTAACTAGATATTTAGCGACATGGGCATACCAAGGAGCAATTTCCACCAGCATAAGCGACTCCTCTGGAAAATCATCATTAATTGGCAAACAATAGGAATTATGTGCGATGATTAGCCTTGAAAGATGATCGATACCACAATTTCCACTCCTCTCTTGTCTTTGATTTGAAGATTGAATTATTGAAGCAGTAGAATCCATCTAATCAACCTCGCTTTTGCATCCTGCTTGATCAGCAGATATTTCAGAGCCGAGTGATCAGTGAAAACCATAATGAAAGACCCCACCAAGTAAGCGTGAAATTTGTCTAAGGCAAAAACTACAGCCAGCAACTATTTATTTGTGGTTGTGTAGTTTCTTTGTGCCTTGTTCAACGTTTTACTTGCATAGTAGATCACGTAAGGCTTTTCATCTTCTCTTTGCCCAAGGACGGCTCCTATAGTGAAGTCACTGGCGTCACACATCACTTCAAAGGGTAATTGCCAGTTGGGTGCCCTCACTATGGGAGCGATCATAAAAAATTGCTTCAGTTCTTCAAAACTTTGTTGACGTCTATCATCCCATACAAATTTAGCATCCTTTACCAATAGTTCACAAAGAGGTTTCGTGAGTTTAGAGAAATCTTTGATAAACCTCTTGTAGAACCCATCATGGTTAAGAAATTGCCTTACTCCTTTGATAGTAGTAGGAGATGGCAGCTTGACAATAAGTTCTACCTTTGTTTCCACTTCAATGCCTTTCTTGGAGATGATATGTCCAAGGACAATCCCTTGGTGTACCATGAAATGACATTTCTCCCAGTTAAGCACCAAGTCTTTTTCAATGCCTTGGCTCAAAACAGATTCCAAGTTAGCTAAGCATTCCTCAAATGTGCTTCCGTATATGGTGATATCGTCCATAAAGACTTCCATAATACGCTCCATCATATCACTGAAAATGCTTAACATGCATCTTTGGAATGTTGCAGGTACATTGCATAAGCCAAAAGGCATTCTTCTGTAGGCATAAGTTTCGAATGGGCATGTAAAGATAGTCTTCTCCTAGTCTTCAACAGTAATTTCTATTTGAAAATACCTGGAGTAGCCATCTAAAAAACAATAGAAAGGATGGCCTAAGACTCTCTCAAGCACTTGATCCATAAATGGCAATGGGGAGTGGTCCTTCTTTGTTACAACATTCAATTTCCTGTAGTCAATACATACCCTCCAACCTGAAGTGAGGCGTGTAGAAACATCCTCTCCCTTATCATTTTGAACCACAATGATCCCAGATTTCTTTGGCACAACTTGCGTAGCACTCACCCATGGGCTATCTGATATGGGGTAGATAATACTGGCTTGAAGTAGCTTAAGCACCTTAGCTCGCACCACCTCTTGCATGTGAGGGTTCAACCTTCTTTGGGGTTGATGAACTGGCTTAGCTTCTTCTTCCATGTATATATGATGGGTATAGACTAAAGGGTTGATCCCTGATTCGACTAATGGTAGCTTAGCTTTAAAGGCGTATCAACAAAATTTATACCTTAAATACTATTACTAAAGTAGCCAAGCTACTATAGCATAGTGGTTCTAGGATCGTTCACTGGGAAGGGTTTTCGCAAACACAAGTGATATTCAAATTAGGAAAATAGGTGATTTTCTTATGGATGTTAGCTTTAAAAGAAGATGTAAATATTTTAGAAAGATTTAAACTAATTTAAGCTAACATTAAAGACTAAAATGAAAGGGTGTAAAAACAAGTTTCTTAAAGACAGGATAGCTATGCTCTGGCTCTTATGCAAATTGGAAATCTCAGGATAGGCTCCTCGCGTTGGGGTTGCAACTATGGTGATGCTTGCTTCCCGAACCGGTATGGATTTAGCAAATCAAGTTTTAATCCTTTAAAATGGCAAAACAAATGGTAGTGAATTTCATCAATGGTTATTCACCTTAGACTTCCTTCGAATGGCTCGTAAGAGATAACTAATAGTTTAAAGCTAAAAGCTTACCAAATATTGGCAACTCAAAGTCATTCCAGGTGGTAAACTCACCTTTCAATGGCCATTGAAATTGGTTCTAATGGATTAATGCAAAACTTGGAATTGAAAACCTCACCTTCCAATAGCTTGTAGGAGATAACTAATGGATAGAAATCCAAAAGCTTATCAAGTATTGGCCGTTGGAAGTTGTCCAAAGGAAATAAAAACCAAACTTTGCATTAATGAACCATTAATGAAAAATGACTACCTTACCTTCCGGGTGCGAGAAATTTCCATGGGAATGCATCAAAGCCATCACATTACATCCATACTTTGAGAAACTTAAAAGGTTTTAGCCTCTCATCCTTGGGGATTTCATCCACCAAGGATGTTTGGCTACTAAGAAAATGAGAAAGAAAAAGAAGGAAAAATAGAGCAAGGCTCTGTGCGTCAATTCTATATAATTATATCATATTATTACAATGGATGCAAGGGAATATATATAGAGAAGTTTTTCCAACCTTCCTAGCTAAGAAATCTTATGATTGGTGGATTACAAGGAGAAGAATGGAAATTTATACAAAAATATCTAAAAGAAAAGATCTAAAGTGGAGTCGGCAGAAACAGGGGAAAATTTGCACCACGCATGGGCTGTGCGAATGGTGTGCGAATTTCGCACACCGTTCGCACAAGGAAATGTGTTGTGCAAATTTCGCACAAGCTCGCACAAACTGAAGGTGTTGTGCGAATTTCGCACAAGCTTCGAGCAGTTGTCTTTCGAAGGCCATATCTTCCTCATTTCAGCTCCAAATCATAAACGGTTTAAAGCGTTGGATTCTTCACTTCCTGAGCTTTGAAATGGTATATAGCATGTAGAAAATAGACTTCGGGAAGTGCTTCAAAAGTCTGAAGGAAGACTGTAGCTGCTGTCCTCTGTTTTCCTCTTTGCTTCTCTCCTTTGGTTGGCTTGTCTTAATGATCCAAAAAGCTGTCAAAACACTAAAACTAGCCACAAATATGATTAGAAGTCATTGCTAGGTCCTTAACATGTCAATTGGAATAAAGATGGAGAATTACTACACAAAAGTGCTTAAAACATAATGACTTAAAGGTGTAAAATAACACTTTTTGGGTAGTAATCAATCCCCTTTAGATTAGAGATTTTCCACCCTATCGCTTTCTTACATCTCTTGAGGACTTCAAGTAGACAATCCTCCTAAGTACTGGTAAGAGATGAAGAAGTAACAACAAGGCCCTACTTGTTCTCTTCTAAGTATGCATACTTCAACTCCATGGGTAATGGCTTCAGAATAAGCTTTGGGGGCTCCTCCTTAACGGCTTCTTGTGTCCCCTCCCCTTTGAATAAAGGTAAAATTTCTTCCCGTCCCTTTAAAGGGGGAAAAGTAGCAAGCAACTCTGAGGGTTTAGACAACCCTTCATCAAGATCCTCAAGACTCTTGTTCAATTCTTCTAGCATTTTTTTATCACAATGCTCCTCCACTAGGTTGTCAATCATACACACCTCTTCTAGTCCTTCTTCTTCTTTCAAATGGAATTGTTTCTTGCATAAGTAGAAGATGTTGAGTTCCATTGCCATGTTGCCAAATGAGAGTTGCATGACTCCATTCCTACAATTGATAATGGCATTTGATGTAGCTAGGAATGGTCTTCTAAGTATGATAGGAACACAGTTAGCTCCTTTTGCACTCGGATCCGTATCCAAGACAACAAAATTCACTGGGTAGTAGAATTTGTCAATTTGAACTAGGACATCTTCAAATATGCCTCTTGGAATTTTCACAGATCTATCTGCTAGAGATAGAGTGATTGATGTTCGCTTCAACTGTCCCAATCCTAATTGCTCGTAAACATAGTATGGCAGCAAATTCACACTTGCTCCCAAGTCCAACAAAGCTCTTTCCACAGACACCCCTCCAATCATCACTAAGATGGTAGGACAGCCTGGATCTTTGTATTTCATAGGAGACTTGCACTGTATAATGGAACCTACTTGCTCAGTCAAGAAGGCTTTCTTACTTACATTCAACACTCTTTTTATAGTGCATAAGTCCTTCAAGAATTTTGCATAAGTCAGAACTTGTCTAATCATGTCTAGCAAAGGGATGTTAACTTTCACTTGCCTTAACACTTCAAGAATTTCTGATTCATTGTTGATTCCCTTTTTTCCATGCAAAGCTTGGGAAAAAGGTGGAGGCGTGTGGTTCTTCATCATATCTTCTTTGACAATGGTCCTCTCTGGTTCTTCATTTATAGTAAAAACATGGTCCTCCTTCTTTGTGCTATTCCTCGGTCTCTTTCCTTTGAACTCCTCCTTCTTCTCTTCCTCTGCTTCCCTTCCTGTTTCATGCTCTGGCTTGGTTGTTGTAGATCAACCTCTTTACCACTCCTTAGTAATCACCGCTTTAACTTCCCTCATCTGTGAAGATTCTCCTTCTTGAGCCTACAATTCGTGGACATCCTTTGGATTTTGATGAGGTTGAGAAGGAAACCTTCCTTTCTCTTGCACTGTGTTGAGGCTGGTGAACTTGGAGATTATCTATCTTTTGAGATAGATCATTTTGCCTCCCATCCATATTTTTTTCTAGACTATCAATTCTTTGATTGTGCTGAGCATTGATGGATTTCTGGTCTCTGAAAAAATCTCCCAAGACCTTGCTAAGATTCACAATGGCTTGTTCAAGATTTGAGGCTTGCAGAGGTGCTTGGCTGGGTTGCGTGTACTAAGGTGCCTTTGGTTTTTCTGGAGAAATTCGTATAGTTCCTCCAATTTGCATTGTAGGTATTACCATATGAAGCATTGTTATTGGGATTAAATTGTCCAATAACGTTTACTTGATCCCCAGACATTTCTCTCACAGTTGGAATCGTTGGACACTCCGCCACCACATGCTCAAAAAATTGACAAATGGAACATGGCATAGCTTGCACTGGTGTTTCAGCAATGGCTTGCTCTTCACGTGTCTTCTTAATTTCTAGCTCCTCTAATCTTCTTGCCATAGCTATGAATTTTTCTTTCATATCGATATCTTCGTTCAGCGTATACATCCAAGCCTTAGCATTAGAAACACTAGCTTGAGAATTCATTTTTCCCACTTCTCTGACATTCGGTTCATCCCATCCTCGTGAAACTTCAGCTACATAACTCAAGAAATCCATGGCTTCCTCCGGATTCTTACTCATGAAGTCTCCTCCACACATCGTTTCCAAGAGCTACTTCATTGAGGAAGACATTCCGTCATATAGAAATAGCTCACCAATAGCCATGTGTCAAAAGCATGGTGAGGACAAGCATCGATCGCTTCCATGTATCTTTCCCAGCACTCATAGAATTTCTCATTCTCTTTAGCTGAGAAATTTAAAATTTGCCTTTTCAAGCCGTTGGTCCTAGGAGTCGGGAAACATTTCTTGAGAAATTCAGCTTGTAAATCAGTCCAAGCTCGGATACTCCTTGGCCTCAGAGAATTAAGCCAAATTTTGGCCTTGTCCTTTAAGGTAAAAGGAAATAACTTTAGCCGCATCAAGTCGATGGAAGCTCCTTCTTCTTGGAATGTATTACAAACTTCTTCAAATTCCTTAATATGCGCGTAGGGATTCCCTCTTTCCATGCCATGGAAAGTAGGTAGAAGTGGCACAATATGTGGTCAGATCACTAGTTGCTCTATAGGTGGCACTATACATGACGGTGCACTCATACGAGGTGGATACATGCAGTCCCTCATGGATCGGAATGCATTGAGATTATCCTCTTAAGCGTGTTAACTATGCTGATCTTCAGGTGTAGCCTCCATGATATTCAAGCACAACTCCAACTCTGTCTCGTGAGGATTTTCAATTTTTACAAGTCTTCCCCCACTATTTCGTATCCAGTATGGCATACACAACTAGCGATAACTAAAGCAAAAAAAAAAAAAAAAAAAAAAAAACAAGAAAAACAAGAAAAACATGAAACACAAAAGAAAGAACAAAAACAAATCTAGAAAAAGATTAAAGTTAACTAAAAACTAATTAAAAGGTAAATTAAAACAAGAGAAAATTAAAAAGAAACAAATAAAAAGAGTTAGTAAAAGAAAAGAAAAATCATTGGACTTGTGATGAAGATCACAAGTGTTCTGAGAAAGTCATATCACTATGAAGTGGCACCATCCCGGAAACAGCGCCATTTGATTCGTCCCTAATTGGTGTTCTTTTTAATTCAGTCCTCAGACAAGAGTTATCAACAAAATTTATAAACTTAATTGATTACTACTCAATAAGTGCTCTTTTATAGCCTGAAATCAACTCTTTTTTCACACACTTCTGAGTAGTAATTAATATCTTTTAACCCAATTGACACATTAAGGACCTTTGCAAGTATACTAATCAATTTTTGGTAAGTTTTGGTGTAGTTAAATAGCTTTTTGATCATTAAAATGAGCCAAGAATGAGGAAAGAGTTTGTTCCATTCATGGCAAAGCTAGTTGAATCTTAAAACATGAAGAATCCAAGTCTTGGAGAGCTTTGAAGCCTTTGCCAAATCAATCAAGTGAGCAAGGAAGAGAATCAGAGGAAGAATCTAACATCCAACAATTTCGCAAGTCACCTTTCAACCTTGCGAAATGGCCAACAGGAGTGCGTGCTGCAGGACAGAGAGCAAAAAAAGTTGAAGGAATTTTGCAAGTCCCTTTTTGCCTTGTGAAATTTTCGCAAGTCCCTTTCAACTTGCGAAAATTGTGAAAATAGCTTAAAGAATTTCACAAGTCCCTTTTTGACTTGAGAAATTTTTGTAACTTCCTTTTTGACTTGCGAAATTTTTGCAACTTCCTTTTTAACTTGCAAATTTTTCGCAACCTTGCGAAATTCTCCCTGTGTAATTTTCAGATATTTTCTTGCCGACTTCGTTAGATTTTTATTTCAAGATATTTTGTATAATTTCCTATTCTCTCCTTGTAATCAATTGAAGATATTTTTAGATATTATAATCAGCTAAAGATCTTTTGTTTTTATATTTTTAGGATATTTTAGTGAGGGATTGCAAATATCTCTCTATATATGTCTTAGAATATCTCCTTTTGTAACATCAATGTCGACATCTCAAGAGCTAGGAATCTCTGAAGCTCGGGAGAAATTCCGGAGAGATAGATTATCTTAGTAAGTACAATACAAAGCGTTGCTCTGCCTTACCTTCTAATTTTGTCTTTTATTTTCTTTCTAGCCAAACACCCTCTTAGGACATTTTCTCAGAGGATGAGTGGCTAGACTTTTTGTTTCTTGGAGTAAAGGAAGCTAGGTAAGGGATCCGAATATGAAAATGAGAGTTTTCCTTGTTTCAGTTTAAATGAAAGGAAGTTGTGACCCGTTAATGGTTTTTATTTTTCTAGTTAACTTAAAATCCCTTAAAATCACCTGTTCCAACACTTGGTAAGCATTTGAACTCAACATATAGAGATCCATTAAATTATCTCTTGTGAGCCTCTGGGAGGTGGTTTAAAGGTAGGATTACTTAGAATAGCCAACACTTGGTAAGCTTTTGAACTCCCTGGAGACATCTATAAGTTATCTCTTGTGAGCTTTTGAAGGGTATTCCAAGGTTAAGGGCCACCTTGAATGGCCAATACCAGGTGAGAGGTATGAACCATTACAAGATGAGTCAGTGAGAGGTTTTAGGATTGAAACCATTAATGGGAAGCAACTGTACCACACCGATTTGGGAAATAACTATAGGTTAAATCCCTAATTCGAGGAAAAGATCTGGAATCCTCTCTTTTTGTATAAGGGACCTGAACCTAGTGTCCTAAAATTCTAAGAAACCTTTCTTTGTAATTAATCATAGCTACTATTTTTGGTTAGCTCAAAAACCAACCTTTTCAACCAATGATTATGTTTTCTTTTAAAGCTAACTTGTAAAAGAAAATGCACCATTTTAGTATGTTAAACTAGTATCATGTGTGAAATGAAAACCCATCCCTGTGAATGATCCTAGAGCCACTATGCTATGCTAGCTACGCTACCTTAGTATATGGTGAATTAGGTTTATAAATTTTGTTGATAACTCCCATCTAAAGACCGAATCAATTTACACACCAATTAGGGACGAATCAAATGGCGCCACTACCGAGGATGGTGCCACTTCACAGTGACATGATTTTTTCAAAACACTTGTGATCTTCATCACAAGTTTTGTGACTTTTCTTTTCTTTTACTAACCCTTTGTATTGGTTTTCTTTTAATTGTTCTTGTTTTAATTTACCTTTTGATTTGTTTGTAGTTAACCTTAATCTTTTCCTAGATTTGTTTTCTTTTTCTTTTGTTTTTCCTATTTTTCTTATTTTTCTTGTTTGTATTTCAGTTACTACTAGTTGTGTATGCCATATTGGATACGAGACAGTGGGGGAAGACATGTGAAAATTGAAAATCCTCATGAGACGGTGTTTGAGTTGTGCTTGAATATCATGGAGGCTACGCCTAAAGATTAGCATAGTCAACACACTCAAGAGGACAATCTCAATGCATTCCGATCTATGAGGGATCGCATGCACCCACCTCGTATGAGTGCACCGTCATGTATAGTGCCACCTATAGAGCAGCTAGTGATCAGACCACATATTATGCCACTTCTACCTACTTTCCATGGTATGAAAAGAGAGAATCTATACGCACATATCAAGGAATTTGAAGAAGTTTGTAACACGTTTTAAGAAGGAGGAGCGTCCATTGACTTGATGCAGCTAAAGCTATTTCCTTTTACCTTAAAGGATAAGGCCAAAGTTTAGCTTAATTCTCTGAGGCCAAGGAGTATCCGAGTTTGGACTGATTTACAAGCTGAGTTTCTTAAGAAATTTTTTCCGACTCATAGAACTAATGGCATGAAAAGAAAATTTTCAAATTTCTCAGCTAAAGAGAATGAGAAATTCTATGAGTGTTGGGAAAGATACGTGGAAGCAATCAATGCTTATCCTCACCATAGCTTTGATACATGGCTATTGGTGAGCTATTTCTATGATGGAATGTCTTCCTCAATGAAGCAGCTCTTGGAAACGATGTGTGGAGGAGACTTCATGAGTAAGAATTCGGAGGAAGCCATGGATTTCTTGAGCTATGTAGTTGAAGTTTCACGAGGATGGGATGAACCAAATACCAGAGAAGTGGGGAAAATGAATTCTCAACCTACTGTTTCCAATGCTGAGGCTGGGATGTATACACTGAATGAAGACATTGATATGAAAGTAAAATTCGCAGCTATGGTAAGAAGATTGGAGGAGCTGGAAATAAAAAGATACGTGAAGTGCAGGCCGTTGCTGAAGCACTAGTCCAAGCTATGCCATGTTTAATTTGTCAATCTTTTGAGCATGTGGTGGCGGAGTGCCCTACAATTCCAACTGTAAGAGAAATGTTCAGAGATCAAGCAAACGTTATTGGGCAATTTAAACCCAACAACAATGCTTCCTATGGTAATACCTACAATGCAAATTGGAGGAACTATCCGAATTTCTCCTGGAAACCAAGGGTACCTCAATATACGCAACCTGGCCAAGCACCTCCACAAGCAACAAATCTTGAACAAGCCATTGTGAATCTTAGGAAGGTCGTAAGAGATTTTATTGGAGACCAAAAATCCATCAATTCTCAACTCAGTCAAAGATTTGACAGTCTTGAAAAAAATATGGATGGAAGGCAAATGATCTATCTCAGAAGATAAATAATCTCCAATACTCAATCTCCAGGCTTACCAACCTCAACACAGTGTAAGAAAAGAGGAGGGTTCCTTCTCAACCTCATCAAAATCCAAAAGCTATCCATGAAGTGGAGGCTCAAGAAGGCAAATCTTCACAGATGAGGGAAGTAAAAACGGTGATCACTCTAAGGAGTGGTAAGGAGGTTGATCTGCCAACAACCAAGCCAGAGCATGAAACAGGAAGGGAAGCAGAGGAAGAGAAGAAGGACGAGTTCAAAGGAAAGAGGCCAAGGAACAGCACGAAGGAGGACCATGATTTTTCCGTAAATGAAGAACCAGAGAGGACCATTGTCAAAGAAGACATGAGAAAGAACCACATGCCTCCACCTTTTCCCCAAGCTTTACATGGGAAAAAGGGAGTAAAAAATGCATTAGAAATTCTTGAAGTGTTGAGGCAAGTAAAAGTTAACATCCCTTTGCTAGATATGATTAAACAAGTTTCGACTTATGCTAAATTCATAAAGGACTTATGCACTATAAAAGAGGGTTGAATGTAAGCAACAAAGCCTTCTTGACTGAGCAAGTAAGTTCCATTATACAGTGCAAGTCTCCAGTGAAATACAAAGATCCGGGCTGCCCTTCCATCTCAATAACAATTGGAGGGGTACCAGTGGAAAGAGCTTTGTTGGACTTGGGAGCAAGTGTGAATTTGCTACCATACTCTATTTACGATCAATTGGGATTGGGAGGGTTGAAACCAACATCAATCACTCTATCTCTAACAGATAAATCTGTGAAAATTCCAAGAGGCATAATTGAGGATGTCCTAGTCCAAATTGAAAAAATTCTACTACCCAGTAGATTTTGTTGTCTTGGATACGGATCTGAGTGCAAAAGGAACCAACTGTGTCCCTATTATACTTGGAAGACCATTCCTAGCTACATCAAATGCCATTATCAATTATAGAAATGGAATGATGCAACTCTCCTTTAGTAATATGACAATGGAACTCAACATCTTCTACTTATGCAAGAAACAATTCCATTCGGAAGAAGAAGAAGGACTAGAAGAGGTGTGTATGATTGATAATCTAGTGGAGGAGTATTATAATCAAAAAATGCTAGAAGAATTCAATGAGAGTCTTGGGGATCTTGATGAAGGGTCACCTAAACCCTTAGAATTGCTTGCTACTTTTTACCCTTTGAAGGGGTGGGAAGAAATTCTACCTTTATTCAATGGAGTGAAGATGAAAGAATCCGAGAAGGAGGAGCCCCCAAAGCTTATTTTGAAGATATTACCCGTTGAGTTGAAGTATGCATACCTGGAGGAGAACAAGCAGAGCCCTATTGTTATTTCTTTATCCTTTACCACTACTCAGGAGGATTCTCTATTGGAAGTCCTCAGGAGATGTAAGAAGGCGCTAGGGTGGAAAATCTCTGATCTAAAGGGGATAAACCCTTTAGTCTATACTCATCATTTATTTATGGAAGAAGAAGCTAAGCTAGTCCGTCAACCCCAAAGAAGATTGAACCCTCACTTGCAAGAGGTGGTGCGAGCTGAGGTGCTTAAGCCACTTCAGGCTGGCATTATCTACCCCATATCAAATAGCCTATGGGTGAGTCCTACGCAGGTCATGCCAAAGAAATCTGGGATCACTGTGGTACAAAATGATAAGGGAGAGGAAGTTTCTACATGCCTCACTTCAAGTTGGAGGGTGTGTATTGATTACAGGAAGCTGAATACTATGACAAGGAAGGACCATTTCTCATTGCATTTTTGGATCAAGTGCTTGAGAGAGTCTCAGGCCATCTTTTCTATTGTTTTTTAGATGGCTACTCCGGGTATTTTCAAATTGAAATTGTTGTTGAAGACCAGGAGAAGACCACCTTTACATGCCCATTCGGAACGTATGCCTACAGAAGAATGCCTTTTGGCTTATGCAATGCACCCACAACATTCCAAAGATGTATGTTAAGCATTTTCAGCGATATGGTGGAGTGTATTATGGAAGTCTTTATGGACGATATCACCATATACGGAAGCACATTTAAGGAATGCTTAGCTAACTTGGAATCTATTCTGAACCGATGCATTAAAAAGAACCTGGCTCTGATTACTACTCAAAAAATGCTATTTTATAGCTTATAAATAACTCTTTTAAAAACTTTTGAGTAGTATTTATTACCTTTTAACTCAATTTCCATGTTAAGGACCCTTGCGATCATTTCTAATCAAATTGTGTTAAGTTTTGATGTTTTTGATAGCTTTTTTATCATCAAAGCAATCCAAGAATGAGGGAGAGCTTTATATAATCCATGGCAAAGAAAATGGAAGCTCATTTACATGAAGAATTGAAGCTTTGGAGCTTCATAGGTCTTTGCCAAAGCCAATCAAGAATGCAAGGAGGAAAAAAAAAGGAATCTACCATGAAGAATTCAAGAGGACAGCAACTGTTGGACACATTTCAAGTAATTTGTGGAGTCCATTTCATGCATACTATATGTTTTTTGAAGCTCGGGAAGTCAGGAGTCCAACGCTTCAAATGGTATGCAAATCGAAGCTGAAACGAAGAAGTTATGGCCATTTGAAGACAACCGCATCAAGCTATGTGAAATTTCGCAGCTGCGAAATGAGCTGTGAAATGAAATCCACTTGAAAATTTTCGCACGGTGTTTCATAGCTGCGAAACCACCTCCAAGCACACGTGTGCCACTTCGCAAGTTGAAAATCCATTTTTGCAGCTGCGAACCACGTTGCAAAATCACCTCCAAGCTGCGAAACAAGTTGTAAATCATCTCCAAGTTGCGGAATCACCTCCAAGTTGCAAAATCACAAATTCAACTTGCAAAATCAAAGTTCAAACTTGAAAAATGGACAATTCAATGTGCGAAATCCACCTGTTCAATCTCAGATATTTGCTACCGACTAAGTTAGATTTTTTCTTAAGATATTTTGTGTAAATTTCTATTTTCTCCTTGTAATCAGTCAAAGATATTATTGGGATATTTCTCATAAAATATCTTCTCTATATATATCTTTGAACCAATGTAAAATAGAGGAAATATATATCAGATCATGTAATTCACGATAGTAAGAAATATATCTATAGAGCACTTGCTCTGTTTTTCCTATATAATTTTGTTTTCTTGTTATTTTTATTTCCAGCAAATCAAACTCTGAGGATGTTTCCTCAGAGGATGAGTGGCTAGGCTCTTTGTCTCTTGGAGTGAAGAAAGATGGGTAAGTTTCCACATGCAAAAATTGGAAGTTTTGTTGTTTCAGCTTTTAATGAAAAGAAAGTGTGACCCGTTAATGGTTTTTATATTTTTAGTTAACTTAAAACGCCTTAAAATCACCTGGGCCAACACTTGCTAAGGAAAGTGATCTCCGTCCATTGAGATGCACTAGTTTATCTCTTCCGAGCCTCTGGGAGGTGGTTTAAAGGTAGGATTTACTAGAATAGCCAACACTTGGTAAGCTTTTGGACTCTAAGGAGACATCCATTAGTTATCTGTTGCGAGCTTTTGAAGGATAATCCAAGGTTAAAGATCACCTTGAAGGGCAAATGCTAGGTGATAGACATGAGTCATTGCAAGATGCATCAATGAGAGGGATTTAGTGTTTGAACCCATTAAGGGGAAGCATCTGTACCACACTGGTTTGGGAAATAACTATATGTTAAATCCCTAATACGAGGAAAAGAAACAAGTGACCGGAACTCTCTTTTTATATTAGGAACCTGAGGCTAGTAATCTGAAACTCCAAGAAACGCTTTTCTTTATTAGTAATTTCAGTTACTATTATTTTTAGTTAGCTTAAAACAAATCCTTTTTCAACCAAAGTTTATGTTTTCTTCTTAAGCTAACCTTGAAATGAAAAAGCACCAATTCAGCTTTGAATTGATATCAATTGTGAAGTGAAAACCCATCCCAGTGAATGACCCTAAAGGCACTATACTATGCTAGTTGAGGCTATCCTAGTACATAGTATAATAGGTTATAAATTTTGTTGATTACTCCCATCTGAGGACCAAAATCAAGGTACACCAGTTGATTGAGCACCAATCAACAGGACATACACTAGTTGGGCACGAGAATCAAATGGCCCCTTGCTGAGGACCATTGAGAGGACATGAATCAGCTAATACACCAATTGGGAATGAATCAAATGGCGCCGTTGCTGGGGATGGTGCCACTTTACAGTGATATCACCTTTTCTGAGTACTTGAGATCTTTATCACAAGTTTGGTGACTTTTCTTTTCCTTTTACTAACTCTTTTTATTTGTTTATTTTTATTTATTCATATTTTAGTATATCTTTTATTTAGTTTTTAGTTAATCTTAATAATTTTCTTTTTTCTTTAGAACTTTTTTTCTTTTATTTTCTTTTGTTTTCTCTGTTTTTAATTCACAAATTGCTAGTTGTGCATGCGATATTGAATACGAGATAGCAGAGGAAGCCATGAACTTCATGAGTTATATGGCTGAAGTTTCAAGAGGATGGGATGAAACAACTGCTAGAGATATGGGAAGAATGACGTCTCAACTTAATGCTAAGGGTGAGATGTATATTTTGAATGGCGACATAGACATGAAGGCAAAGATTGCAGCTATGGTAAGGAGATTGGAAGAGCTAGAAATGACGAAGATGCAAGAACTGTAAGCCATCTCTCAGACACCATTGCAAGCTATGCTTTGTGCCATTTGTCTATCTTATGAGCACTTGGTGAAGGAGTGTCCTACCATTCCAGCGGTGAGAGAAATGTTTGGTTATTGCAACACCTACAATTCCAATTGGAGGGACCATCCAAATTTCTCTTGGAAACCACAGCCACCTCAGTATCAGCAACCTACTCAAGCACTTCCGCAAGCCTCGAACCTTGAACAAGCTATGGTGAATCTTAGCAAGGTCGTGGGAGACTTTGTTGGAGCTAAAAAATCCATCAATGCTCAGCTCAGTCAAAGAATTGACAGTGTAAAAAGTTCATTGAATAAAAGGATGGATGGAATACAAAATGATCTATCTCAGAAGATAGATAATATCCAATACTCAATCTCAAGGCTCACCAACCTCAACACAGTACAAGAAAAAGGAAACTTTCCTTCTCAACCTTATAAAAATTTCAATGGTATCCATGAAGTGGAGGCTCAAAAGAGAGAAAGATGACTATGATCTTAATGTAGATGAAGAACCATATAGGATAGTCATCAAGGAAGAAATGATGAAGAAACACATGCCTCCACCTTTCCTCCAAGCTTTGTATGGCAAAATCATATAGAACAAGTCTCAAGTGAGAGATGAAAACTTCATATGGGATCTGGGCAAGCTAAATCAGGATCAAATTTTTTGATGGACTTAGTCTTTCTAAAGACTAGCTAGTCCATATCTTTGTTTTATTTTATTACTTGTTTTAATTTTGATTTTAATGCTTTAATTTTAATTTGTTTTGATTTAACATAGGTTTTTGAATGATCAAAATCAGGAGAAATCTCAAAAGAAGTGAAATGAAGGTCTAAAGGAGCCAAAAGGAACCAAAAGCAAGGAAAAAACCATGGTCTGCGAAATTTCGCAGCCCAAAAAGGGCCCCTGCGAAAATGGCCCTTGGCTGCGAAATAATTTCGCAGCCCCAAGAAGCCCGTTGCGAAATTAGGCCTCTGTTGCCAAATCGCCCCTTGGCTACGAAATGATTTCGCAGCCCCATGTACCCCCTCTGTGAAAATTTTCGCAGCTGCGAAACACCCCTTTGGCATATGAGTGCCATTTCGCAGCCGCTAGCATCATTTCGCAGTTGCGAAATGCTATGCAAAATCCCCAATGCCTAAAAAATCACATTTTCGCAGCCACATCCCCATTTCGCAAGTGTTTTCGCAGCTACGAAACCACCCCTTGGCACACGAGTGCCATTTCGCAGCCCCCCAACCCCATTTCACAGCTGTGAAATGGGCTGTGAAAATGCCCATTGACTGCGAAAATGGCATTTGCTGTGAAATCCCCTTTTGGCTCCAAAATGGTTGTGAAATGATCTCCAAGCTTCGAAATGGCTGCGAAATGATCTCCAAGCTTCGAAATGGCTGCGAAATGACCTCCAAGCTTCGAAATTGGCTGCAAAATGATCTCTAAGCTATGAAATGCTTTGTGAAAACACTTTGTGAAGCCAAGGGAAGTTGTGAAAATGCCAATAGAGCCACGCGACCATGCATCTGAAGAGGAGAGCCCCGTGCACCCTAAGATCACACACACAAAGCCTCTCACTCCATTTCAGACCTCCTAAAACCATTAGAGCCCATAGCTCCAATTGAGCTCCAACTGAGGAGACTATTTCATCTAAGGAGACTACCAGAACAGGGGTCAAAGTCCTGATCCAACCAACTCAGGAGGCCACCACAGATGCATCAGCTCCACATGACCCTACCATTACTTGATCATCTCTTTACTTTTCTCCTTTACATATTATATTAGTATACATAGTTCCATGTTTTGATGTTTTATATTCTGGGATTGGAGATATCCATTGATCATATCTTATATTCTACTTTCTCAGATTAATATATAAACATCATTTTTTGTTAAGCTTGGCATTTTTCTATTTCCTCTACTCACTAACTCTTTTGTTTTTTTTTTTAAACATGTGGTTTCTCCTATATGACTCAAACTCCATGTCACTCAGGAGGTACCACTTCCTCCCTATTTTCAATCGATTTTGTCACATTGAGGACAATGTTCAGCTTGGTTGGGGGGAGAGTTGAGGAAGGAAGTTTTTGTTATTAATGCTAAGTTATTTTGGTAATTTAGTTGCTTTTTGCTTAA